>NC_048579.1:22552565-22852565 GCF_013265735.2 Oncorhynchus mykiss
CACTGGCCTAGAAATTTTAGAAATTAAGAAAAAATGAAAACCTGAAATGTCTTGAGCCAATAAGTGTTCAACTCCTGAACAGTGTTTCCCAAAAGTGCTTTTCTCAATTAACATTGAGTATGTGCAGGTGTAGAACATGGTCTGAAGCCTAGCTACTGTACATACTTGCACTGACTTCATGAATGCTAGCCAGTGGTCGGCGTTATGAGGACCACCTAGAATCTATATTTTTTAGGCACCATGGCGCTCAGAATTACATTCAAGCCCCCTTAACACTGCCACTTAATAACTGTACCAAAGGTTTAAACATGGTTCTGAACAAGATATCCACAGGTGTACAGTAGTGGTGGGTACAGTGCCTTCAGAAAGTATTCACACCCTTGGACTTTTTTCACTTTGTTGTATTACAGCCTGAATTTAAAATGGATTCAATTGAGATTCTTTGTCACTGGCCTACACCCAATACCCGATAATGTCAAAGTGGAATTATGTTTTTCAAAATTGTTACAAATTAATAAAAAATGAAAAAAACTCAAATTTCTTTGTTATGGCAAGCCTAAATAAGTTCAGGAGTAAATATTTGCTTCACATGTCACCTAATAAGTTGCATGGATTCACTCACATTGTAGTTACTCCACAATAATAACCAAAATGACAGAGTGAAAAGAATAAAGCCTGTACAGAATGAAAATATTCCAAAACATATTTGCATTAACCTCTCTGGGATATATGGGACGCTAGCGCCAAATTCGAACAAATGAAATCACACATGTAAGATACCAAATTAAAGCTACACGTGTTGTGAATCCAGCCAACATGTCAGATTTCAAAAAGGCTTTTCGGCGAAAGCATAAGATGCTATTATTTGAGAGTAGCACCTCCGTAAACAAAGACAGAAAACATATTTCAACCCTGCAGGCGCGACACAAAACACAGAAATAAAAATATAAAATCATGCCTTACCTTTGACGAGCTTCTTTTGTCGGCACTCCAATATGTCCCAACATGTGGTCTTTTGTTCGATTAATTCCGTCGATATACAGTGCCTTGCGAAAGTATTCGGCCCCCTTGAACTTTGCGACCTTTTGCCACATTTCAGGCTTCAAACATAAAGATATAAAACTGTATTTTTTTGTGAAGAATCAACAACAAGTGGGACACAATCATGAAGTGGAACGACATTTATTGGATTTTTCAAACTTTTTTAACAAATCAAAAACTGAAAAATTGGGCGTGCAAAATGATTCAGCCCCCTTAAGTTAATACTTTGTAGCGCCACCTTTTGCTGCGATTACAGCTGTAAGTCGCTTGGGGTATGTCTCTATCAGTTTTGCACATCGAGAGACTGACATTTTTTCCCATTCCTCCTTGCAAAACAGCTCGAGCTCAGTGAGGTTGGATGAAGAGCATTTGTGAACAGCAGTTTTCAGTTCTTTCCACAGATTCTCGATTGGATTCAGGTCTGGACTTTGACTTGGCCATTCTAACACCTGGATATGTTTATTTTTGAACCATTCCATTGTAGATTTTGCTTTATGTTTTGGATCATTGTCTTGTTGGAAGACAAATCTCCGTCCCAGTCTCAGGTCTTTTGCAGACTCCATCAGGTTTTCTTCCAGAATGGTCCTGTATTTGGCTCCATCCATCTTCCCATCAATTTTAACCATCTTCCCTGTCCCTGCTGAAGAAAAGCAGGCCCAAACCACGATGCTGCCACCGTCATGTTTGACATTGGGGATGGTGTGTTCAGTGTGATGAGCTGTGTTGCTTTTATGCCAAACATAACGTTTTGCATTGTTGCCAAAAAGTTCAATTTTGGTTTCATCTGACCAGAGCACCTTCTTCCACATGTTTGGTGTGTCTCCCAGGTGGCTTGTGGCAAACTTTAAACTACACTTTTTATGGATATCTTTAAGAAATGGCTTTCTTGCCACTCTTCCATAAAGGCCAGATTTGTGCAATATACGACTGATTGTTGTCCTATGGACAGAGTCTCCCACCTCAGCTGTAGATCTCTGCAGTTCATCCAGAGTGATCATGGGCCTCTTGGCTGCATCTCTGATCAGTCTTCTCCTTGTATGAGCTGAAAGTTTAGAGGGACGGCCAGGTCTTGGTAGATTTGCAGTGGTCTGATACTCCTTCCATTTCAATATTATCGCTTGCACGGTGCTCCTTGGGATGTTTAAAGCTTGGGAAATCTTTTTGTATCCAAATCCGGCTTTAAACTTCTTCACAACAGTATCTCGGACCTGCCTGGTGTGTTCCTTGTTCTTCATGATGCTCTCTGCGCTTTTAACGGACCTCTGAGACTATCACAGTGCAGGTGCATTTATACGGAGACTTGATTACACACAGGTGGATTGTATTTATCATCATTAGTCATTTAGGTCAACATTGGATCATTCAGAGATCCTCACTGAACTTCTGGAGAGAGTTTGCTGCACTGAAAGTAAAGGGGCTGAATAATTTTGCACGCCCAATTTTTCAGTTTTTGATTTGTTAAAAAAGTTTGAAATATCCAATAAATGTCGTTCCACTTCATGATTGTGTCCCACTTGTTGTTGATTCTTCACAAAAAAATACAGTTTTATATCTTTATGCTTGAAGCCTGAAATGTGGCAAAAGGTCGCAAAGTTCAAGGGGGCCGAATACTTTCGCAAGGCACTGTATATCCAAAATGTCCAGAAAAACACTGGTTCCAACTTGCGCAAAGTGACAACAAAATATCTCAAAAGTTACCTGTAAACTTTGCCAAAACATTTCAAACTACTTTTGTAATACAACTTTAGGTATTTTTTAAAGTAAATAATCAATCAAATTGAAGACGGGATGATCTGTGTTCAATACAGGAAGAAAACAAACTGACGCTACCTTTCTGGTCACGCGCCTCTAAAAGTACACTTGAAGTGACCCTCGTTTTGAACAGGGCTACTTCTTTATTACACAAAGGAAAAACCTCAGCCAATTTGTAAAGCCTGTTGACACCCAGTGGAAGCAGTAGGAACTGCAAGAAGGTCGTTTAGAAATCTAGATTCCCAATGAAAACACATTGAAAAGAGTGGCATCAACAAAAAAAATCTGAATGGTTTTCCCTCTGGGTTTCGCCTGCTACATGAGTTCTGTTATACTCACAGACATGATTCAAACAGTCAAATCTACTAATAATATGCATATCTTATCTTCTGGGGATGAGTAGCAGACAGTTGAATTTGGACATGCATTTCATCCGGAAGTGAAAATACTGCCCCGTCACCAAAACGTTTTTAAGGAACTAAAGTAAAACTGCAAATGTGGCAACAAAATTGACTTAAAGTCCTCAATACATTATTATGTTTGGGGCAAATCCAACACAACACATCATTGAGTACCACTTCATATTTTCAATCATAGTGGTGGCTGCATCATGTTATGGCTATGCTTGGCATCGGCAACATTGGCAAGGACTAGGGAGTTTTTTAGGATAAAAATTAAACGGAATAGATCTAAGCACAGGCAACATCCAAGAGGACCAATCTGGTTCAGTCTTCTTTCCAACACACCGGGAGCCACATTCACCTTTCATCAGGACAATAACCTAAAACACAAGACCAAATACACTGGAGTTGCTTACCAAGACAATGTTGAATGTTCCCGAGTGGCGTAGTTACAGTTTTACCTTAAATCGACTTAAAAATATATGGCAAGAGCTGAAAATGAAAATCTAGAATGATCAACAACAAACTTGACAGAGCTTGAAGATTTTTTGGGGAGAATAATATGCAAATACTATAAAATCCAGGTATGCAAAGCTCTTAGAGACTAACCCAGAAACACTGTGTGTGTAGATGGGTGAGAAGAAATGAATTCAAGCTGTAACAGAACAAAATGTGGAATAAGTCAAAGGGTAGGAATACTTTCTAAAGGCACTGTATGTGCAATGAAACTAAACCCATCCAGGCTGTAACCATTCAGGTAGAAACTAATATTGCATAGCATGAACATTATAATCAGTTCAATAAAGATAAACTGACTTGACAAATCAGGAGAACTGGAAGAAATGATGTTATGGAACCTGCACCGCTATGGAGAATAGGAATGTAGGGTACCACATTATTAACGTTATAACTAGTACATAGTGCAGCGGCAAGAGAGCTAGCTATGGCCACATGACTTCATTTTGTTACTGGATTTCACAAGTTGCTACACGAAGAGCTCTAGCTATCAAAACTCTCAGCCCCCTTCTTCCAATGCATTGTGGTTGTCAGGCTCAGAAGAGTGATGGGTGTGGAGTCAGGTGCAGAGAGCAGAGGATTCGGAAAACCATTTATTCCAGACCAACAACAGCGAACAAAAAGAGGGTAACGATGAACACAGGCGTAAAACACTCCTAAATGTACAACACCGGTACACACGCTGTAAGAGGACATAAATGAAAAGGACACTCCTGAACCAAAAACAGCAAACAAGCCCGTACATACACATGCGGGCCAATGGAACGTAAATAACCAAACCCAAACCCCCAAACAAGGAACAGGTGAAACCAATTAGACCAAACAAAATGAAAAGGGGAAAAGCTAGTAGACCGGTGACGACGACCGAGTGCCACCAGAACGGGAAGGGGAGCCACCTTCGGTGATAGTCGTGACAGTGGTTGTGAAATTCCAGAAAAGTGTACAGCGAATTCTAGTAGATGAAAAAACAAAATTAGTATAACATCCTGGCATTTAAAGCACTTGATTTTTGATGATTCACATCCTATAACACTTAATATGTTTTCATACTCAGAATGCATCTCGTGAAATTGCGTTGTTTCCCACTATTTGTTCATTTTGGTAGCACATCCCCATATCTAATACACAGCTGATTATCAGCTATTATCAAAGCCGAAATCTGTATGACATCTGGTCATTTTCTAAATGTCACATACTATGAAACATTTTTTTGCGTACTCAAATTGCCTAATATTTAGGATGCAAGTATATGTATTTGGACACGGCCCTGTCTTCATCGAGTCAGTTTCTAAACCCAGAGGCACAACATCGCTAGAATTCCAGGAATGCTTGCGAAGCAGAATCTGCAGTTCTTTGAAGGAATTGAGAGAAGTGAAAAATTGTTTTTGTGCCTTCGATTTGACAGCCTGCACATGCGCAGTTCAGCATGAGTCAACCGTTAGATTCGATGACGTGTTTCTGTGTATGAGTTTAGCTAGCCATTGTCACCATTACATTTTCTACAAGCATGATCGGAGATTTCTGAAGAGAAGAAGAAGAAGTTTGCCTATCTTCATCAAATCAAATGTTATTTGTTGCATGCGCCGAATACAACAGGTAGACCTTACAGTGAAATGCTTACTTACAAGCCCTTAAGAAGCCCTTTCGACCTAGACTTGGCGCTCCGGGTACCGCATGCCGTCCAGTAGCAGAGAGAACTGTCTATGACTAGGGTGGCTGGATTCTTTGAACATTTTAAGGACCTTCCTCTGACGACCCTATGTAGTGCCTTGCGGTGAGAGGCCGAGCAGTTGCCATACCAGGCAGTGATGCAACCAGGATGCTCTGATGCAGCTGTAGAACTTTGAGGATCTGAGGACCCATACCAAATATTTTCAGTCTCCTGAGGGGGAATAGACTGTTGTGCCCTCTTCACAACTGCCTTGGTGTGTTTGGACCATGATAGTTTGTTGGCACCACACTGCCAGGTGTCTGACCTCCTCCCTATAGACTGTCTCATCGTTGATCAGGCCTACAACTGTTGTGTCATCGGCAAACTTAATGATGGTGTTGGATTCGTGCCTGGCCATGCAGTCATGGTTGAACAGACAGAATAGGAGGGGACCCCTGAGGGGCGCCTGTGTTGAGGATCAGCGTGGCAGATGTGTTTTAACCTACTCTTACCACCAGGGAGCGGCCCATCAGGAAGTCCAGGATCCAGTTGCAGAGGGAGGTGTTTAGTCCCTGGGTCCTTAGCATAATGATGAGCTTTGAGGGCACTATCGTGTTGAACGCTAAGCTGTAGTTAATGAATAGCATTCTCACATAGGTGTTCCTTTTGTCCAGGTGGGAAAGGGCAGTGCGGAATGCAACAGAGATTGCATCATCTGTGGATCTTTATTTATCTATTTAACCTTTATTTAACTTGTTATGGCTGAAATCCCGTTAACGGGATAATTGTCATCAACAACCGCTGAATTGCATAGCTCTACATTCAATGAATGTTACTCAAAATATTTATATTCATGGAATCACAAGTGCATTATAGGAAAACACAGCTTAGCCTTTTGTTAATCCACCTATCATGTCAGATTTTGAAAATATGCTTTACAGCGAAAGCAATCCAAGCGTTTGTGTAAATGTATCGATTGCTCGACAAAACATTAAGTACACTTAGCATCAAGTAGCTTGGTCACGAAAATCAGAAAAGCAATCAAATTAAATAATTTACCTTTGATGATCTTCGGATGTTTTCACTCACGAGACTCCCAGTTACACCATAAATGTTCCTTTTGTTCCATAAAGATTATTTTTATATCCAAAATAACACGTCAAACAAACGGAGGTATGTTCCGAAATCCACAGGAAAGAGCGGTCACGACAACACAGACAAATTCCAAATAGTTTCCGTAATGTCCACAGAAACATGTCAAACGTTTTTGATAATCAATCCTCAGGTTGTTTTTAAAATATATAATCGATAATATATCAACCGCAAATGTCTTTATCAGTAGAAGAGGGAAAAGCAATGGCTGTCCAAACTGTTGCGCGAGTAAAACTCATGTGACCATAAGAAACTGACTGTTAGGGCTCCATGGATTGATGAGGAAATGAAAAACTGTATGGTTGAAAGAGATGGTGCAAAAGGAGTGGCTAATAAGTCTGTCTGCACATCTGACTGGCTTACTTACTACAAATTGAGAAATGTGACTAAACTCAACAAAAATAAGAAAAAAACTGTATTATGAAGCCAAGATCAATGATATACAGTGGGGCAAAAAAAGTATTTAGTCAGCCACCAATTGTACAAGTTCTCCCACTTAAAAAGATGAGAGAGGCCTGTAATTTTCATCATAAAGTTGTACACTTCAACTATGACAGACAAAATGAGAAAAAAAATCCAGAAAATCACATTGTAGGATTTTCTATGAATTTATTTGCAAATTATGGTGGAAAATAAGTATTTGGTCAAAACAAAAGTTTCTCAATACTTTGTTATATACCCTTTGTTGGCAATGTCAGAGGTCAAACGTTTTCTGTAAGTCTTCACAAGGTTTTCACACACTGTTGCTGGTATTTTGGCCCATTCCTCCATGCAGATCTCCTCTAAAGCAGTGATATTTTGGGGCTGTTGCTGGGCAACACGGACTTTCAACTCCCTCAAAAGATTTTCTATGGAGTTGGCTAGGCCACTCCAGGACCTTGAAATGCTTCTTACGAAGCCACTCCTTTATTGCCCGGGTGGTGGGGGCGAATTTAGGCAGGAAATACCAACGACGAACAGTGAGCAATTGTATTCATGCATAAAAAACGAATGAAAGAAAAGCATTGCAAGTTTGAATTTTGTAAAGTTAGTGTGGGAGTGGTAGAACAATTATTGTTATCGATCAATAATGACAAACCTCCTGGCATTGACAACTTAGATGGAAAGCTACTGAAGATGGTAGCTGACTCTAAAGCCACTCCTATCTGTCATATTTTTTCATCTGAGCCTAGAGGAAAGTCTTTGTCCTCAGGCCTGGAGGGAAGCCAAAGCAATTCTGCTACCCAAGAGTGGTAAAGCGGCATTTACTGGTTCTAATAGCAGACCTATCAGCTTGCTGCCAGCTTTTAGCAAACTGTTGGAAAAATGGTGTTTGACCAAATACAATGCTATTTCTCTGTAAACAAATTAACAGCAGACTTTCAGCATGCTTATAGAGAAGGGCACTCAACATGTACTGCACTGACACAAATTACTGATGATTGGTTGAAAGAAATTGATAAGATTGTGGGAGTTGTACTGTTAGATTTCAGTGCTGCCTTTGATATTATTGACCATAACCTGTTGTTGAAAAAAACTTGTGTTATTGTTTTTCAACCTCTGCCATATCATGGATTCAGAGCTATCTATCTAATATACATCGAAGGGTTTTCTTTAATGGAAGTTTCTCTAATGTCAATCATGTAAAGTTTGTACCACAGGGCAGCTCTCTAGGCCTTCTACTCTTTTCTATTTTTACCAATGACATGCCACTGACATTAAACATAGAATGTGTGTCCATTTATGCTGATGATTCAACCGTATACACATCAGTAACCACAGCTAATGAAGTCACTGAAACCTTTAACAAAGAGTTGCAGTCTGTTTTGGAATGGGTGGCCAGTAATAAACTGGTCCTGAACATCTAAAACTATGAGCATTGTATTTGGTACAAATCATCCTTAAGTTCTAGACCACAGCTGAATCTGGTAATGAATGGTGTGGCTGTTGAACAAGTTGAGACTAAATTATTTGGTGTTACCTTAGATTGTAAACTGTGATGGTCAAAACATATAGATTCAATGGTTATAAAGATGGGGAGAAGTCTGGCCGTAATAAAGAGATGCTCTGCTTTTATGACACCACACTCCAAAAAGCAAGTTCTGCAGGCTCTAGTTTTGTCTAATCTTGATTACTGTCCAGCCGTGTGGTCCAGTGCTGCAAGGAAAGACCTAGTTAAGCTGCAGCTGGCCCAGGAGAGTGGCACATTCTGCTCTTCATTGTAATCAGAGGGCTGATTAACACTATGCATGCCAGTCTCTATTGGCTAAGAGTTAAATAGAGACTGACTGCATCACTTATTTTTATAAGAAACATTCATGTGTTGACAATACCAAATTGTTTGCATAGTCAACTTACACACATCTCTGACACACACACTTATCCAATCAGACATGCCACCAGGGGTCTTTTCACAGTCCCCAAATCCAGAACTAATTCAAGAAAGCATACACTATTATATAGAGCCCTTCCATCTCATATTGCTCAAATTAACAGCAAACGTGGTTTAAAAAAACAGATAAAGCAACACCTCACGGCACAACGCCTCTCCCCTATTTGACCTACATACCTTGTGTGTATGCATTGATATGTGGGCTACGTGTGCCTTTAATTTTTTTTTTTTTTTAGTTCTGTCCTTGAGCTGTGACCAGCCTTTGTGTTGATGTAAGCCATGACCAGCCTTTCAAAGCACTTCATGGCTACAGACGAGTGCTACGGGTTGGTAGTCATTTAGCCAGGTTACCTTAGTGTTATTGGGCACAGGGACTATGGTGGTCTGCTTGAAACATGTTAGTATTACAGACTCAGTCAAGGACAGGTTGAAAAGGTCAGTGAAGACACTTGCCAGTTGGTCAGCACATGTTCGGAGTACACATCCTGACACTCCGTCTGGCCCTGTAGCATTGTGAATGTTGATCTATTTAAAGGTCTTACATCGGTTGCGGAGAGTGTGATCACACAGTCGTCCGGAACAGCTGATGCTCTCATGCACGCTTCAGTGTTGCTTGCCTTGAAGCAAGTATAGAAGTAATTTAGCTCGTCTGGTAGGCTCGTGTAACTGGGCAGCTCGCGGCTGTGTAGTCTGTAATAGTGGCAAGCCCTGCAACATCCAACGAGCGATGGAGCCGGTGTAGTACGATTCAATCATAGTCCTGTATTTGTATTTATTATGGATCGCCATTAGCGGCTCCAAAGGCAGCAGCTACTCTTCCTGGGGTCCTGCAAAATTAAGGCAGTTTATACAATTTTAAAAACATTACAATACATTCACAGATTTCCCAACACACTGTGTGCCCCCAGGCCCCTACTCTACCACTACCACATATCTACAGTACTAAATCCATGTGTGTATAGTGCGTATGTTATCGTGTTTGTATGCATGTGCCTGTGTTTGTGTTGCTTTACAGTCCCCACTGTTCCATAAGGTGTTTTTTAATCTGTTTCTTAAATCCAATTTTACTGTTTGTATCAGTTACTTGATGTGGAATAGAGTTCCATGTAGTCATGGCTCTATGTAGTACTGTGAGTCTCCCATAGTCTGTTATAGACTTGGGGACTGTGAAGAGACCTCGTGGCATGTCTTGTGGGGTATGCATGGGGTGTCCAAGCTGTGTGCCAGTTGTTCGAACAGACAGCTCAGTGCATTCAACATGTCAATACCTCTCATAAATACAAGTAGTGATGAAGTCAATCTCTCCTCCACTTTGAGCCAGGAGAGATTGACATACATATTATTAATATTAGATCTCTGTGTACATCCAAGGGCCATCCTTCAGGCCTTTTTCGTTGCACCTGACCACACGACTGAACAGTAATGGCGCTTTGCCGGTTTGATGGTTCGGAAGGCATAGCGGGATTTCTTATAAGTGTCCGGAATAGAGTCCCGCTCCTTGAATCCGGCAGCTCTACCCTTTAGCGCAGTGCTTGCCTGTAATCCATGGCTTCTGGTTGGGGTATGTACGTACGGTCACTGTGGGGATGACGTCATCAATGCACTTATTGATGAAGCCAGTGATTGATGTGGTATACTCAATGCCATCGGAAGAATCCTGGAACATATTCCAGTCTGTGCTAGCAAAACAGTCCGGTAGCTTAGCATTTGCGTCATCTGATCACTTCTTTATTGTCTATACTGTCCATACTATACTGTCCTTGATTTACTGTCATTTTTTATCAGAACCATGGACAGAGGTTATCCTCTTAACTTGGTGAGCTGATATCATAGCCTAGTCTAGCTAAATCTTCAGGATACAATGTGGCATCTATTTTATTAAGAGTATGCAGTATATCTATAGGTCCTCCTGAGTATATCTTCTAACAAGTCTGATCCATTGGGTGAAGATTAATTTGGGATAGAAATGTTAACCAATTCACATACCAGTTGGAGCTGTTGAGGGTGTTGGCCAAAACTTTAAGATTTCCGTTATTTAATTCCCATGATTCCCAGACTCCCAGGTGCTAAACATCGTCTACCATCTATGCTTTTGGATTCTCATAGGATTTCCAGAAATTAAATGGGCAATCCATTTTGGGGCTTATAACTTAATGATATGTACCCATTGATTCTTGAATAATACAACTGTTGTATTCCTTTAGAACCCAAAATAGATGCTTGTTTTACTCTAATGTTTGTTAATAAAGAAAATGTAATCAAACACTATACAGCCTCAAAACATGGTTACAACTATCATTTTGATGTAATGGATGGTCAGTCGTTGTATCCATAGGTCTGTCTATGTATTTAGGAGTGTTTATGTTTCTCCAGCACCAACCCTGAACCAGGGGCGGGGAGTCCGCATTATTGTTTCTACTACGGATTGCCGCTTTAAGTATTTGTAACGTCATCTACTATCTAGTAGTTTGCATATAAAAGCACATGACTCTGTCGTTTTGCTGAATGGATAAGATACATCAAGAGTGAAATGTTAAAAAAGTAGACCTTTGTGAAGGCACACCCCTCTGGAGAAATAAAAGGGAGGCATATCTGATAAGACACCACTTTGTATGGCAAGAGATGCAACAACCCTGGCAGCGGCCCCGTTGGATTAAGGAAAGGTGCAAGGAATTCGGTCAGGAGATGGCCAGAGAGAGAGAGAATTTCCATTAAGGTTTATTTGATGTATACATCACAGGAGAGAGAGACAGAGAGAGCCTAAAGATTGACACTTAAAGCACACATCAAACACAGAGCTCTAGTGAACTAGTGATAATCAGGGATAGCAAAGCCCCCAGTGTCGTCCGGGGCATATCCCAATGAGGTACACACAGGCCAGCATGACACAACACCACCGGAGCAAGGCAAAACCACTCTGAAGCAGCTCGTTTGGACATATCAGATTGGTAATTGCTGTGGCAAAACAAAGATCAGAAAGAACAAAGATGTGGAAAAAAAGAGAGGTGTAAAGTCAGTAGTCTAACAATCAGAGCAGGTCTAGGGGGATGGAATAGGGATGGATCCTCATTAATTGCACAGTTCTCTCTTCAGAGATGCTACAAATCTAATCCAGATCCCTCTGCTATATGGGTAAATCACACTGCTCGGCCGAATTAGGGATCATTAAAGCTGTGACTGTGGGGTGGAGTGCAGGTGGCCATATTAGGATAGCTTCACTCTGATACCAAGTCCTTTGACTCCGACAAGATAAAGTGACTGACACTGTCCTAATTTGGACACTGTAAAAGGTGAGAGATTGTCACAACCTGAAAGATGCCCACGCAGACTGCCTGGCAAATAAGCAAATTGAGTTAAGTAAATTAATAAGTCATGGACTTTTAATTATCCCCCTCTTGATCTCGAGACTTTTGATGTGTGCGATGGGATTTCCTCTTTTCAAAGGGAATAGGAGAGTTGCCACCTTTGTAGTCAGCCTGATCGTAATCCAAAACCCTAGCCTTTATGAGAAAGTCTCTGTACTGTTCAGATCATATTGTATACAGGTAATTGTTGACATTAACACTGCTACAGGTAGGTTATATGATTTATTTGGACTATAGTCCTGCTTTTTGTTGTAGTCGTGGATGGTCAGTCCTTGCATCCATAGCTCTGTCTATGAATTTAAAAGTGGTTACATTTCTTCAGCCCCATCTCCTAAAACGACATTGGAGGTGGCTTATAGTAGATACATTCACATTTAATTATCTGGCAACAGCTCTGGTGGACATTCCTGCAGTCAGCATTCCAATTGCACTCTCCCTCAAAATGTAGACATGTGGCATTGTGTTGTGTAACAAAACCACACATTTAAGAGTGATCTTATTGTACCCAGCACAAGGTGCACCTGTGTAAAGACCATGCTGTTTAACCAGCTTCTTGATATGCCACACCTGTCAGGTGGATGGATTATCTTGGCAAAGGAGAAATGCTCAGAAAGAGGGATGTAAACACATCCATTGTTTATTTTAGGCATGTCTAAACACTGTTATTTGGCTATGAGCCATGCCATAGGCTGTTTGCTTGTTCATTTAGCAGACAAGATGCTTGTAAGTCCCGTGCCATTGATTTTATAGTAAGAAGAATATAAAATTGAAATTAGCTGAATAAAATATAAAGGATATTTATCCTATTCTGTAGCGAGTGCGCATATGGTTGATATGTTGAGTGTAAAAGTGATCATTTGAAACAGGTCGTGTACGCTAGATTTAGAGTGATTTGACAACTTTAGTAGTGAATGATACAAAACTCAGAATGTCTTTGGAATCAAAACATGTGTGGGCTTCATGGTGTGACTATAAGCTATTAATGATTTGAGAAAGTCACAAAAAAAAGCTTGCGTTCTGTTCCTTGCCTCAGGCTGCTCTATATATTTTCATCAGATAATTCTCAATATAATATTTTGTTTAAAATAATTTGATTAGTACATTTAGAATGGAACAGGGGCAGGGCAAAAAAGACATGTCATCCGTATGCACTCGAATAGTGAAAGGAGGCCACTTTCCTGCTGGTTAGTTTTTCCACTCATACTGGTAGGCTACTGTGGTTATTTTGGTTACTTCACTCCACTGTTTGAGGAGCATGCAGCCTCTAGCTGGGTGACAGGTGATATTCCACCCAAACTCTGTATTCCTGCAGACTTCTGCAGGACTCTTGCAGCTACCCAGCACTTAATTTGCCAAAACAAGTTAAATCTGTTCGGGAATATTGATAGTAGCCTAGCATATTTTCACAACAAAACACATTTCCTTAAACCAGCCTCCTTCATTCCTTGAGAAAGGAATGAAGGAGAGAGGGGAGGAGATGGAAATGCATGGTTGTAAGATTCTGTAGCTGAAAGGTAATGTGTCAGCAATGAATTATGAAAATATAAAAATGCCCTAATACTGCACAATAATGTTTGTACCATGTTTTTTGTTGCTACCATGTTGTGTTGCTCCCATGCTGTGTTGTCATGTGTTGCCTTGCTATCTTGTTGTCTTAGGTCTCTCTTTATGTAGTGTTGTGTGGTCGCTCTTGTCATGGTGTGTTTTGTCCTATATTTATATATGTTTTTCATTTTTTTAAATCAGATCTGGGGAAGCGTACCAACACATTTCTGCAGCATTGAAGGTCCCCAAGAACCCAGTGGCCTCCATCATTCTTAAATGGAAGAAATTTGGAACGACCAAGACTCTTCCAAGCAATCGGTTTGGCTGGAACCCGATGGTCACTCTGACAGAGCTCTAGAGTTCCTCTGTGGAGATGGGAGAACCTTCCGGAAGGACAACCATCTCAGCAGCACGCCATTAATGAGGCCTTTATGGTAGAGTGGCCAGACAAAAGCCACTCCTCTGTAATAGGCACATGACAGCCCGCTTGGAGTTTGGCAAAAGGCACCTTAAGGAGTCTCCGACCATGAGAAAACACGATTTTCTGGTCTGATGAAACCAAGATTGAACTCTTTGGCCTGAATGCCAGACATCACGTCTGGAGGAAACCTGGCACCATCCCTACGAGAGAGTATGGTGTTGGCAGCATCATGCTGTGGGGATGTTTTTCAGCAGCAGGGACTGGGAGACTAGTCAGAATCAAGGCAAAGATGAACGGAGAAAAGTACAGAGAGATCTTTGATGAAAAACTGCTCCGTTCCTTGATAAAAACCTGCAGCGCTCAGGATCTCAGACTGGGGTGAACGTTCACCTTCCAACAGGAAAATGACCCTAAGCACACTGCCAAGATAATGCTGGAGTGGCTTCGGTACAAGTCTCTGCATGTCCTTGACCGGTCCAGCCAGAGCCTGGACTTGAATCGGATTGAATATCTCTGGAGAGACCTGAAAATGTATGTGCAGCGACGCTCCCCATCCAATCTGACAGAGCTCGAGAGGATCTGCAGAGAGGAATTGGAGAAACTCCAGAAATACAGGTGTGCCAAGCTTGTAGCATCATACCTGAGAAGAGCCAATGCCGTAATCTTTGCCAAAGGTGCTTCAAAGTACTGAGTAATGGGTCTGAAGACTTATGTAAATGTTAGATTTCAGTAGTTTAAAAAAAATATAATTTGCAAAAAATCTAAAAAACGTTTTGCTTTGTCATTATGGGATATTGTGTGTAGATTGATGAGGGATTTTTTTGAATCCCTTTTAGAATAAGGCTGTACTGTAACAAAATGTGGTTTGTCCCTGACCCGTTTGGAGAGCTCCTTGGTCTTCCTGGTGGCGCTTGCTTGGTGGTACCCCTTGATTAGTGGTGTTGCAGACTCTGGGGCCTTTCAGAACAGGTGTATATGTACTGAGATCATGTGACAGATCTCATTTATTTGAACAGTGAGAGACAGAATAACGACAAGAAAATCCAGAAAACCGCATGTCAAAAATGTTATAAATTTATCTGCATTTTAATGAGGGATATAAGTATTTGACCACTCTGCAAAACATGACTTAGTACTTGGTGGCAAAACCCTTGTTGTCAATCACAGAGGTCAGACGTTTCTTGTAGTAGGCCACAAGGTTTGCACACATCTCAGGAGGGATTTTGTCCCACTCCTCTTTGCAGATCTTCTCCAAGTCCATAAGGTTTTGAGGCTGACGTTTGGCAACTCAAACCTTTAGCTCCCTCCACAGATTTTCTATGGGATTAAGGTCTGGAGACTGGCTAGGCCACTCCAGGACCTTAATGTGCTTCTTCTTGAGCCACTCCTTTGTTGCCTTGGCCGTGTGTTTTTGGTCATTGTCATGCTGGAATACCCATCCACGACCCATTTTCAATGCCCTGGCTGAGGGAAGGAGGTTCTCACCCAAGATTTGACGGTACATGGCCCCGTCCATCGTCCCTTTGATGCGGTGAAGTTGTCCTGTCCTCTTAGTAGAAAAACACTCCCAAAGCAAAATGTTTCCACCTCCATGTTTGATGGTGGGGATGGTGTTCTTGGGGTCATGGGCAGCATTCCTCCTCCAAACACAGCGAGTTGAGTTGATGCCAAAGCGCTACATTTTGGTCTCATCTGACCACAACACTTTCACCCAGTTGTCCTCTGTATCATTGAGATGTTAATTGGCAAACTTCAGACGGGCATGTATATGTGCTTTCTTGAGCAGGAGGACCTTGCGGGCGCTGCAGGATTTCAGTCCTTCACGGTGTGTTACCAATTGTTTTCTTGGTGACTATGGTCCCATCTACCTTGAAATCATTGACAAGATCCTCCTGTGTAGTGCTGGGCTGATTCCTCACCATTCTCATGATCATTGCAACTCCACGAGGTGAGGTCTTATTTTGTGTTTCTTCCATTTGCGAATAATCGCACCAACTGTTGTCACTTTCTCACCAAGCTGCTTGGCGATGGTCTTGTAGCCCATTCCAGCCTTGTGTAGGTCTACAATCTTGTCCCTGACATCCTTGGAGAGCTCTTTGGTCTTGGCCATGGTGGAGAGTTTGGAATCTGATTGATTGATTGCTTCTGTGGACAGGTGTCTTCTATACAGGTAACAAACTGAGATTAGGAGCACTCCCTTTAAGAGTGTGCTCCTAATCTCAGCTCGTTACCTGTATAAAAAGACACCTGGGAGCCAGAAATTTTTCTGATCGAGAGGGCGTCAAGGACTTATTTCCCTCATTAAAATCAATTTATAACATTTTTGACATGTGTTTTTCTGGATTTTTGTTGTTGTTATTCTGTCTCACTGTTCAAATAAACCTACCATTAAAATTATAGACTGATCATTTCTTTGTCAGTGGGCAAACGTACAAAATCAGCAGGGGATCAAATACTTTTTTCCCCTCACTAAGTATGATTCCCAATCAGAGACAACGATAGACAGCTGCCTCTGATTGGGAACCACACTTGGCCAAACAAAGAAATACAACACATAGAATGCCCACCCAAATCACACCCTGACCAAACCAAATATACATTAAAAAAGCTCTCCAAGGTCAGGACGTGACACTTACACAAAATAGTCCAAATTGTTTATGTCCATTACATGATATCCAAATAAAAATATATTTAAATCACAGGTTGTAATGCAACAAAATAGGAAAAACGCCAAGGGGATGAATACTTTTGCAAGGCACTGTATGCTTTATGATTAACGACTCATGGTGTAATTGTAACAACATACAGGAACTCAAGTCCTTCTGCTCACCCGATCTAGAATTCCTTACATTCAAGTGCCAACCATTTTACCTACCAAGAGAATTATCGTCAGTTATAATCACAGTTCTGTACATTGCCCCTCAAGCAGACACCAAGACAGCCATCAAGGAACTTCACTGGACTATATGCAAACTGGAAACCATACATCCTGAGGCTGCATTTATTGGAGCATGGGATTTTAACAAAGCAAATTTGAGAACAAGTCTACCTGAATTCTTCCACCATGTGCAATACCCTCGACCACTACTACTTTAACTTCTGCGATGCATACAAAGCCCTCCCCCACCCTCCCTTCGGCAAATCCAACCATGACACCATCTTATAGGCAGGAACTCCTTACAGGATGTACCAGTGACAAGAACAATTCAGCGCTGGTCCGACCAATCGGAAGCCACGCTTCAAGATTGTTTTGATCACGTGGACTGGAATATGTTCCGGTCAGCCTCAGAGAACAACATTGACCTATACGCTGACTTGGTGAGTCCGTTTATTAAGAAGTGCATTGGAGATGTGGTACCCACTGTGACGATTAAAACCTACCCTAACCAGAAACTGTGGATGGATGTCAGAATTCTTGCATAACTGAAAGCGTGATCCACCGCATTTAACCACTGAAAGAGGTCTGGGAATATATCTGAATATAAACAGTGTAGCTATTTCTTCCGCAAGACAATCAAACAAGCGAAATGCCAGGCCAGGGACAAGATGGAGTCGTAATTCAACGGCTCATACACGAGACGTATGTGGCAAGGTCTACAATAAATCATGAACTACAAAAATAAATCCAGCCACGTCATGGACACCGACATCACGCTTCCAGACAAACTAACCTTCTTTGTCCGCTTTGAGGATAATACAGTGCCACCGTCGCGGCACGCTAACAAGGAATGCGCCTCCCCCTCCTTCTCCGTGGCTGATGTGAGTCAAACATTTAAACGTGTTAACCCTCACAAGGCTGCTGGCCCAGACGGCATCCCTAGCCACGTCCTCAAAGCATGCGCAAAACAGATGGCTGGTGTGTTTACTTACATATTCGATCTCTCCCTATCCCAGTCTGTTGTCCCCACATGCTTCAAGATGGCTACCATTGTTCCTGTAACCAAGAAGGCAAAGATAACTGAACTAAATGACTACCGTCCCATAGCACTCACTTCTGTCATCTCAACTCGGCCCTGTGCAATTGAGTCCTGGACTTTGATGGGCCGCCCCCAGGTAGTGAAGGTAGGAAAAAACATCTCCACTTCACTGACCCTCAACACTGGGGCCCCACAAGGGTGCATGCTCAGCCCCCTCCTATACTCCCTGTTCAACCACGACTGCGTGGCCATGCACACCTCCAACTCAATAATCAAGTTTGCAGCCGAGACAACAGTAGTGGGCTTGATTACCAACAGCAACGAGTCAGCCTACAGGGAGGAGGTGAGGACACTCGGTGTGGTGTCAGGAAAACAACCTCAAACTCAACGTCAACAAAACAAAAGGAGTTGATCATGGACTTCAGGAAACAGCAGAGGGCGCAACCCCCCTATCCACATCAAAGGGACAACAGTGGAGAAGGTGGACAGTTTAGTTCCTCAGCGTACACATCACAGACAAACTGAAATGGTCCACTCACACAGACAGTGGTGAAGAAGGCGCAACAGCGCCTCGTCAACCTCAAGAGGCTGAAGAGAGCATCCTGTCGGGCTGTATCAGAGCCTGGTACGGCAACTGCACCGCCCTCAACCATAAGGCTCTCCAGAGGGTGGTGCGGTCTGCACAACGCCTCACAGGGGGCAAACTACCTGCCCTCCATGACACCTACAGCACCCGATGTCAGAGGAAGGCCAAAAATATCAAGGCCATAAACCACCCAAGCCACTGCCTGTTCACACCGTTACCACAGCTACCATCCAAGGCGAGGCCAGTAAAGGTGCATCAAAGCTGGGAAGGAGAGACTGAAAAACAGCGTCTATCTCAAGGCCATCGGACTACTAAACAGCAATGACTAACTCAGAGAGTCTGCTGCCTACATTGAGACCCAATCACTGGCCACTTTAATAAATGGATCACTAGTCACTTTATACAATGCACTCTTAACAATGCCACTTTAATAATGTTTACATATCTTACATTACTCATTTCACATGTAAATACTGTATTTTATACCATCTATTGCACCTTGCCTATGCCACTCGGCCATCACTCATCCATACACTTACGTGTACATATTCTCATTCACCCCTTTAGATTTGTGTGTATTAGGTGGTTGTTGGGGAATTGTTAAATTACTTGTTAGTTATTACTGCACTGTCGGAACTAGAAGCACAAGCATTTCGCTACACTCGCATTAACATCTGCTAACCATGTGTGTGTGACAAATACAATTTGGAAAACGTCAAGGGATCTGAATACTTTCCGAAGCCACTGTACGTTCTCTCCCAGACTATTGGATAGAAAGTTTGGAGTGTAGCATAAGGTAAACACTCAGTCCAGTATGCATAAAAATACAGTACACACTCAGAGGCGATTATTAGAACGTGTTTAATTAGTATAGGCTAGACAGTTATGTACCAAAGACATCTTTAAAAAAATCTGCCGTACGCTATGCATTGTATAACAGCACAATCATTATTTTAATTAAGATTTTTTGGGGGGGCTAGGGCTCATATATACAGTGGGGCAAAAAAGTATTTAGTCAGCCACCAGTTGTGCAAGTTCTCCCACTTAAAAAGACGAGGCCTGTCATTTTCATCATAGGTACACTTCAACTATGAGAGACAAAATGAGGGAAAAAAATCCAGAAAATCACATTGTAGGATTTTTAATGAATTTATTTGCAAATTATGGTGGAAAATAAGTATTTGGTCACCTACAAACAAGCAAGATTTCTAGCTCTCACAGACCTGTAACTTCTTATTTAAGAGGCTCCTCTGTCCTCCACTCGTTACCTGTATTAATGGCACCTGTTTGAACTTGTTATCAGTATAAAAGACACCTGTCCACAACCTCAAACAGTCACACTCCAAACTCCACTATGGCCAACACCAAAGAGCTGTCAAAGGACACCAGAAACAAAATTGTAGACCTGCACCAGGCTGGGAAGACTGAATCTGCAATAGGTAAGCAGCTTGGTTTGAAGAAAGCAACGGTGGGAACAATTATTAGGAAATGGAAGACATACAAGACCACTGATAATCTCCCTCGATCTGGGGCTCCACACAAGATCTCACCCCGTGGGGTCAAAATGATCACAAGAACGGTGAGCAAAAATCCCAGAACCACACGGGGGGACCTAGTGAATGACCTGCAGAGAGCTGGGACCAAAGTAACAAAGCCTACCATCAGTAACACACTACGCCGCCAGGGACTCAAATCCTGCAGTGCCAGACGTGTCCCCCTGCTTAAGCCAGTACATGTCCAGGTCCGTCTGAAGTTTGCTAGAGAGCATTTGGATGATCCAGAAGAAGATTGGGAGAATGTCATATGGTCAGATGAAACCAAAATATAACTTTTTGGTAAAAACTCGTCGTGTTTGGAGGACAAAGAATGCTGCAAAGGGACCAGGACGACTGATCCATGAAAAGGAAAGAATGAATGGGGCCCTGTATCGTGAGATTTTGAGTGAAAACCTCATTCCATCAGCAAGGGCATTGAAGATGAAACGTGGCTCGGTCTTTCAGCATGACAATGATCCCAAACACGGCGCCCGGGCAACGAAGGAGTGGCTTCGTAAGAAGCATTTCAAGGTCCTGGAGTGGCCTAGCCAGTCTCCAGATCTCAACCCCATAGAAAACCTTTGGCGGGAGTTGAAAGTCCGTGTTGCCCAGCAACAGCCCCAAAACATCACTGCTCTAGAGGAGATCTGCATAGAGGAATGGGCCAAAATACCAGCAACAGTGTGTGAAAACCTTGTGAAGACTTACAGAAAACATTTGACCTCTGTCATTGCCAACAAAGGGTATATAACAAAGTATTGAGATAAACTTTTGTTATTGACCAAATACTTATTTTCCACTATAATTTGCAAATAAATTCATTAAAAAAAATCCTACAATGTGATTTTCTGTATTTTTTTTCTCATTTTGTCTGTCATAGTTGAAGTGTACCTATGATGAAAATGACAGGCCTCTCATCTTTTTAAGTGGGAGAACTTGCACAATTGGTGGCTGACTAAATACTTTTTTTGCCCCACTGTAGGCCTACGTGTATGCTCTAAAATGCATATGGGTGTTTTGAATGAATCATCACCTTAGAAAGCACTGTCCATTTCGTTGTATTTGGCTTTGAAACATCCACAAGGACCATGTTTTCCCACTCAGCTTCAACCTGCTGTTGAACTTCTTTCTCCAAATTGATCATCACAGTGAGGTGAGTTTTAAAACGCACATACTGTTTATGATGTGAGATGTGATTTTTAATTTGCATTGATGTCAGAGTGGTTTAGAGGGACAATAGAGCACTGAGTACCAGGCCATTAGCGACCTGATGATAGTCAGCGAGTTGGGTACTACAAACGCATGTCCAGTGCATGAAAGGAGATGACCGTGACTCAACGATCACGTGGAATTTTACTGCAGTCATGACTCAGTGTGGCGGTAACGCGGTCACCACAACAGCCCTACATGGAACATCTCTGGGTCTGTCCTTTACTGTATTTATTTATATTAGTAGGCCTACATTTAATTGGTTTTGACAAGGCTTGGGGTCATTTACAATTCTGACTTGTGATGTCACTCAATGGTGGACCGTCTGATAGATGGAACAGAAGCAGAAGGTTATGCAAGGATGCCGTATGAGGGTCTCTTTGTAATTCAACAGGCGGATGTGTTCTTACTCTTCTCTTCATGGGGTCTACACATGGGATTTACTATATATGAAAGAACATGAAACAACTGGTTTTACTTATGTAGTACATCTCTCTGATGCTCAGCAGCCATTCACCTGAGAATACCACTGTTGGTTCTCAGTTACTTTAGGTAATGTGCCAAGATGATAAACTTTTTGGAACATTTTCAACATTCTTGTTCCATCCCTAATTCAAGTGATGGAATGAATTTGTTCACTACTTTTTTAATTTAACAATACCGTTTTATAAGATTATTACATAAAATAATAATTTCCAAAATGGCATAATAGACAGGAATCTGTCTATCGCTCTTCTCCCACTGATTTAGGTGGCCATTTTGATTGGATAATACAGGTGAACATTCACATCTGAATGGAAGTTAATAAGATGTCTGATATAATTAGAATGCAGATTTGAGCTACAACTTGTGATTGTTTACGCAAGCCCTACGCAGAGTGTAGATTGAGGATAATGATGCTCCGTTGTGGAGTAACTGACTCGTAGTCAGCTTCACTGGACTGACACAGCAAGGTCACGATGAGCTCAGACACTTCATTACTCATTATTATGGTGTAGATTAATGGCACTAGTCAACTCCTTCATTTGCCATGCCGCTAGTTCCAAGACAGTCTATTATTTGGCTGATATTTGTCTAAAAACGCTTTATTGCACTTCAGAATAACATAAATAGGGATTAACCTCCGGGCCAGGTCAAACGAGCTGACCAGCCAGTATCCCTCACACAAGCACAGAGCCCATTACAGTCCCAATCAACTAGAATTCAAATTGAGGATGACTATTCCACGTCACTTGGGGTTGGTTAGTGGCTTGCTGTCCTCAATGTCTTTGACAGGATTAATGAATAATGGGAAGACAGACAAACATAACAAAACCAACATACAGAAACACAACAAATTAACTGAGTGGACTTGCTTGTCGAATGATTCCTAATAAATTATGCTGTATGCGTTTCCCACAGTACCCAAACTAGCCAAACATGTCAGCAGCTTTCACAAAGGTGAAAGTGCCTCACTAAGTGAAGCTGTATGAAACTCATTAGCATAACATTATTGAGGTCTCGTGTGCTGGGCAAACTGTAACAGTGTTAGCAAACAGCAAAGCCTTGTTAGAAAGGAGTACAATTTCACTGAGTTGGCTTATTCTCCTAATGCAGTTGTTTGTTTTCCCAGGTTTCAGAGAGGTTCGACCCTCTCTACATTTGCATAGCTCTGTAGGTTTTTTTAAGTGCATATGAGTAATGCACTTAAGACAAAAAAATGCTGTGGAGTGCTGCCGCCTGCATCACTTGTTCAGGTAGAAGTCAAACACAAAATGTTGAACTTAAACAATCATGTCTGTCATAAAATACCAAGAAACGTCACAATATGCACATTTCCATTGTGAAGGCTGTTGATTGCGGAACTCAATATTTTTGCATAGAGATTTATTATGATAAAAGCTTTTCCTCCTGAAAAGCAATTTGTCATTGTTTCAAATGTGTATAGCTCAACATTTCAATATATATATTTAACAAAAAAATGAATTACAAAAAAAAATTCTCTAATCACTTACATGGCATTTAGCGTACCTCAATAAAAAAAAAAAGTGGTTGTTGAGTTCAGAACAGAATAGATAAAGTGTAGTCAAGTCCTGTTATTCAAACCATCATCATAAACAAAAAGGAAAATGGTAACATGATTGTTGATTGTACAAAAATTATATGGGATGGTATGTCCATCACTCCATCCTGCAGGCTAGTTGTAGGAGGCATGATGTAAGCAGTAAGACGTCATAATTGAAGACAATTATAGTGTTCAACATAGACTTATTTCCTAATGCGCTCTCTTTAAACAGGCCAACTGTATTGCTCTTTGGCCTACAGATTTCCATGCCAATCGTTTGCACAGTGTTTCCCAAAAGTGCTTTTCTCAATTAACATTGAGTATGTGCAGGTGTAGAACATGGTCTGAAGCCTAGCTACTATACATACTTGCACTGACTTCAGCAGGCATGGATGCTAGCCAGTGGTCGGCGTTATGAGGACCACCTAGAATCTATATTTTTTAGGCAACATGTTGCTCAGAATTGCATTCAAGCGCCCTTAACACTGCCACTTAATAACTGTGCCAAAGGTTTAAACATGGTTCTGAACAAGATATCCACAGGTGTACAGTAGTGGTGGGTACAGTGCCTTCAGAAAGTATTCACACCCTTGGACTTTTTTCACTTTGTTGTATTACAGCCTGAATTTAAAATGGATTCAATTGAGATTTTGTCGTCACTGGCCTACACCAAAAACCCCATAATGTCAAAGTTGAATTATACTTTTTTTTTTTTAAAGCTCAAATGTCTTGAGTCAATAAGTAGTCAACTCCTTTGTTTAGGCAAACCTAAATTCATTCAGGAGTATAAATGTGCTTAAGTCACACAATAAGTTACATCGACTCACTGTGTGTGCAATAGTGTTTAACGTGATTCTTGAATGACAACCTAATCTCTGTATCCCACACATAAAATGAAGGTCCCTCAGTCAAGCAGTGATTTTCAAACACATATTCAACCAAAATGACAGAGGTTTTCCAATGCCTCGCGAAGAAGGGCACCTATTGGTAGATGGGTAAAAATAAAAAAAGTAGATATTGAATATAATTTTGAGCATGGTGAAGTGAATTACACTTTGGGTGGTGTATGAATACACCCAGTCACTACAAAGATGCAGGTGTCCTTCCTAACTCAGTTGCTGGAGAGGAGGCCAATGGTGACTTTAAAACAGTTAGAGTTTAATGGCTGTGATGGGAGACAAATATTGTAGTTACTCCACAATACTAACCTGATTGAGAGAGTGAAAAGGAAGCTTGTACATAATACAAATATTCCAAAACATGCCTCCTCTTTGCAAACAAGGCACTAAAGTAATACTACAAAAAAAGCAATTCACTTTTTGTCCTGAATATAAAGTGTTACGTTTGGGGCAAATCCAATCCAACACATTAATGAGTAGCACACTGCATATTTTCAAGACAAGTGGTGGCTGCATCATGTTATGGGTCTGCTAAAAAGAAACCGAATGGAGCTAAGCACAGGGAAAATCCAAGAGAACATCCACCAGACACTGGGGGAAGAATTTACCTTTCAGCAGGACAATAACATAAAACCTAAGGCCAAATCTACACTGGAGTTGCTTACCAAGAAGACAGTGAATGTTCCTTAGAGGCCGAGTTAAATCTGCTTGAAAATATATGGCAAGATGGGAAAGTGGTTGTCTATCAATGATCAACAACCAATTTGACAGAGCTTGAAGAATTTGGAAATTAATAATTGAGTAAATGTTGCATAATCCAGGTGTGCAAAGCTTTTAGAGACTTACCGAGAAAGACTCACAGATCTAAATAGCTGCCAAAGGTGATTCTAACAGGTATTGACTCAGGAGTGTAAATATTTATGTAGATGAGATATTTCTGTATTTCAATGTCAAAAATTTGCAACAAATTCTAAAAACATGTTTTCACTTTGTCAATATGGGGTAGTGTGTGTAAATCGGTGAGAGAAAAACATAATTAATCCATTTTGAATTCAGGCTGTAACACCACAAAATGTGGAATAAGTCAAGGGATATGAATACTTTCTGAAGGCACTGTAAGTACACATAAGAGCCGTTTACCCACATTTTTTATTTTGTGTGAGCGTTTACCCACCTTTTCCGAAAAAATGCATTGAAGTTATAGGGAGCGTTACTTTACTCATCACTAACGGCGATCATCGTTTACCCACCTAATATTTTACCCATACATCCCTGTTTGTGTCCAAAATAGTCATGTTTGCACCCAAACAATCCCTGTGTAACTGTTTTAGGAACTGAAACCTGCTCTGGAAGTGGTTAAACCTGGTTTTAGCCAACAAGGTCGTAAGACAAATGATAATAAAAAGTCACAGTATAACTGTCACGCCCTGGCCATAGAGGCTTTTATTCTCCATTTTGTTTAGGCCAGGGTGTGACTAGGGTGGGCATTCTATGATCCTTTTTCTATGTTTTTGTATTTCTTTGTTTTTGCCCGGGTATGGTTCTCAATCAGGGACAGCTGTCTATTGTTGTCTCTGATTGAGAACAATACTTAGGTAGCTCTTGCCCACATGGGTATTGTGGGTAGTTATTTTCTGTTGTGTGTTTTGCACCTGATGGAGCTGTTTTGGTTGTTCTCTTTTGTTGTTTTTTTTAATCAGTGTTCAGTTTAATAAAATGACGAACACGTACCACGCTGCGCTTTGGTCCTCACCTTCTTCCACCAACGGCCGTTACAATAACATTGAACCAGGCAGTTTTGCCCATATTCTTTATCTACACAGGTTGTATAAATGCTGATGCACACAATCCAGGTCGCCTCCTACACTGCAAATCCAGTCAGAAAACTGGTGAATATCTTTATCAATTATAGCCTTGGAGAAAAAAATAAATCATACAAGGAAAGAAACTGAGAATGTGGGATAAAGAACATCTACAATCTGAGCTTTCTCTGACAGATGCCCCAAGGAAAGCATCACATAGGGTCTCTGTAGCATTAAAACTCGGTCTACTTACTCGGCAGGCTTAACCTCTCAATCCCAGAACATCCCATCGTTTAAAAAAAATATTTAACCAGCTCATTTTTTCCACAGGATTGAACCTTTATCTATTAGGTTTGATTGAGACAAACTTAGATAAAAAAGCAGTTTGATAGGTCTTTGGTGTGTACTTAAAATGTATATTTGAAATGTATATTTGCAGTATTAAACATATTGAAGCATTTTGTATACCATCAGTTCATCTTACCAGAGATTAGGAGACAGTCACTCTGAAGATATGTAGTGAACAAAAAGTTTTAATTCAACATTATCATGTATTTTGGCTTGATTTGAAATAATGATGTCACCTGGGGGATTCAGCCATCGGGTCTGGCCTATCCACAAAACAGAAATATATTTTTTCCAATTAGATGACTGTACACATTCAGTGTGTGTACATTAACACATTAGTCAGCTAACAGGTGCCTAATTAACCTAATAGATACAGTAGACGCTAACCGCTAACAACGGCTAATTCATAATGACACTTGGATGCAGCCATCCACATGCATACCCAATAATTACCATGCTTTAATATGCTCTCTGTAACATGTCCATGTTTGCTTCATTAATGTTAATGGTACAAGTACATGTCACATAATAAATCAAGATGAATAGTGAAATAGTAATGATCCCGTCTCCCTCTGACTCCTTTGCCCAATGAAACATGTCACATGAAATAAAATCTTTACCTCAGATGTAGGCATTTCACTGTAAAGTCTACAAGCACTTTCCCTACAATACAGAGTTAAAAAGTAAGAAAAATTTGCCCCCCAAAAAAGGAAATAGTAACACAATAAAATAACAATAATAAGGCTATACAAGGATGTACAAGGATTCCCGGTAACGAGTAAATGTGCAGGAGTACGAGGTAGTGGAGGTAATTGAGTATTATGTACATATAGGTAGGGATAAAAGTGACTAGGCAATCAGGATAGATAATAAACAGAGTAGCAGCAGCATATGTGAAGAGTGTGAAAGTGTGTGGCATCAATATGGATGTGTGTAAGTGTGTGTGTTGGAGTGTCAGTGAAGTGTGTGTGTCGGTAGAGTCCAGTGAGTGTGCAGAGACAGTGCAAGAGAGTTGGTGGGAAAAAAGGCAGTCAATGCAAACAGTCCAGGTAGCCATTAGACTAACTGTTTACCGCTTGCCGTGTGGTAGAAGAGAGAACAGTCTATGACTTGGGTGACTGTCGTCTTTGACAATTTTTAGGGCCTTCCTCTAGCACCGCCTGTTACAGATGTGCTAGATGGCGGAGAGCTCGGCCCTAGTGATGTACTGAGCCATACGCACTACCCTCTGTAGCGCCTTGTGGTCGGATGCAGTTGCCATACCAAGTGGTGATGCAGCCAGTTAAGATTCTCTCAATGGTGCAGCCATATACTTTTTTAAAGGATCTGAGTGCCCATGACAAAAAAAAATAGGGGGGGGGGGGGGGGGGGGGGGGATGTTGTCGTGCCCTCTTCACGACTGTGTTGGTGTGTTTGGATCATGATAGATCCTTAGTGATGTGGACATCGAGGAGCTTGAAGCTCTCAAACCGCTCCACTACAGCCCTGTTAAATGGGGGTGTGCTCAGCACTCTGTTTCCTGTAGTCAACGATCAGCTCCTTTGTCTTACTGACGTTGAGGGAGATGTTGCCCTGGCACCACACTGCCAGGTCTCTGATCTCCCTATAGGTTGTCTCATCGTCATTGTGGATCAGGCCTACCACCGTCTTGTCATCGGTAAACTTAATCATTGTGTTGGAGTCGTGTGCGACCAAGCAGTTGTGGGTGAACAGGGAGTACAAGAGGGGACTAAGCACGCACCCTTGAGGAGCCCCCATGTTGAGGGTCAGTGTGGCGGATGTGTTGTTGACTACCCTCACCACCTGTGGGTGGTCCGTCAGGAAGTCCAGGATCCAGATGCAGAGGGAGCTTTTCAGTCTCATCTCCTTAGCTTAGTAATGAGCTTAAAGGGTACTATGGTGTTGAACGCTGAGCTGAAGTCAATTAACAGTATTCTCAAGTAGATGCTCCTTTTGTCCAGGTGGAAAAGGGTAATGTGGAGTTCAATAGAGATAGCGTCACCTGTGGATCTATTGGGGCGGTATGCGAGTTGGAGTGGGTCCAAGGTGTCTGGGATGATGATGTTGATGTGAGCCATGCCAGCCTTTCAAACCACTTCATGGCTACAATGCGAGTGCTACATGGCAATAGTAATTTAGGAAGGTTACCTTGGCATGCTTAGGCACAGGGACTATGGTGGTCTGCTTGAAACGAACTGTAGGTATTACAGACTGGGTCAGGGAGGGGTCAAAAATGTCAGTGAAGACACTTGCCAGCTAGTTAGCACGTGCTCTGAGTACGCTTCCTGGTAATATGT
Organism: Oncorhynchus mykiss; assembly: GCF_013265735.2. Taxonomy (NCBI): domain Eukaryota; kingdom Metazoa; phylum Chordata; class Actinopteri; order Salmoniformes; family Salmonidae; genus Oncorhynchus; species Oncorhynchus mykiss. Next base: position 22,581,418 of record NC_048579.1, read on the forward strand.
TTGGCCCTGTGGACTTGTGAATGTGAAGTTGTTTTAAAGGTCTTACTCACATCAGCTATGGAGAGCATGATCACACGGTGGTCCGGAACAGCTTTTTTTTCTGGCCACTGCTCTGGCCAGAAGTCCATAATGTCTCCTGTGCTCACCTTCCCGTGATGTCACACTAGTTGCATATGTTGAGTATTCCAGATTGCATGCTTTATTCATTTTAACCTTGAGGTTCTGGCCCATTGTATAAAAATAAAGGAAGTCGCACACTGAATATACTCCCAACAATTTAAAGGGTACACCTAACCAACGTTTCGGCACGCAGTGGCTGGCACATTGCTTTTGTTAATGTGAAATAACAACTGTCCCCCGATCCAAGTGAAAATGCCCATTCATCAAATTGAAGAGAAGGACAATCATTTAATTTCAGAACTGGCTTCATGGTTAGGCACAAGATAACACTGAGAATGCAGTAGAGAATACTGTATTCACTATTCAGTTAAAGGAACACAAAAACTAAACTTTGAAAGCCATCTGCCCATCTCTGTCATGAAAAGCCATTGTGAACACTGTGGATTTGAAATCATGTATATCTGACTTTGGCAGTGAGGGATCTACTGTGACATACAGTGGGGCAAAAAATTATTTAGTCAACCACCAATTGTGCAAGTTCTCCCACTTAAAAAGATGAGAGAGAGGCCTGTAATTTTCACCACAGGTACACTTCAACTATGACAGACAAAATGAGAAGAAAAAACATCCGGAAAATCACATTGTAGGATTTTTTATGAATTTATTTGCAAATTATGGTGGAAAATAAGTATTTGGTCACCTACAAACAAGCAAGATTTCTGGCTCTCACAGACTTGTAACTTCTTATTTAAGAGGCTCCTCTGTCCTCCACTCGTTACCTGTATTAATGGCACCTGTTTGAACTTGTTATCAGTATAAAAGACACCTGTCCACAACCTCAAACAGTCACACTCCAAAATTCACTATGGCCAAGACCAAAGAGCTGTCAAAGGACACCAGAAACAAAATTGTAGACCTGCACCAGGCTGGGAAGACTGAATCTGCAATAGATAAGCAGCTTGGTTTGAAGAAATCAACTGTGGGAGCAATTATTAGGAAATGGAAGACATACAAGACCACTGATAATCTCCCTCGATCTGGGGCTCCACGTAAAATCTCACCCTGTGGGGTCAAAATGATCACAAGAACGGTGAGCAAAAAATCTCACCCCGTGGGGTCAAAATGATCACAAGAACGGTGAGCAAAAATCCCAGAACCACACGGGGGGACCTAGTGAATGACCTGCAGAGAGCTGGGACCAAATTAACAAAGCCTACCATCAGTAACGCACTACACCACCAGGGACTCAAATCCTGCAGTGCCAAACGTGTCCCCCTGCGTAAGCCAGTACTTGTCCAGGCCCGTCTGAAGTTTGCTAGAGAGCATTTGGATGATCCAGAAGAAGATTGGGAGAATGTCATATGGTCAGATGAAACCTAAATATAACTTTTTGGTAAAAACTCAACTCGTCGTGTTTGGAGGACAAATAATGCTGAGTTGCATCCAAAGAACACCATACCTACTGTGAAGCATGGGGGTGGAAACATCATGCTTTGGGGCTGTTTTTCTGCAAAGGGACCAGGACGACCGATTCGTGTAAAGGAAAGAATGAATGGGGCCATGTATCGTGAGATTTTGAGTGAAAACCTCCTTCCATCAGCAAGGGCATTGAAGATGAAACGTGGCTGGTCTTTCAGCATGACAATGATCCCAAACACACCGCCCGGGCAAAGGAGTGGCTTCGTAAGAAGCATTTCAAGGTCCTGGAGTGGCCTAGCCAGTCTCCAGATCTCAACCCCATAGAAAATATTTGGAGGGAGTTGAAAGTCCGTGTTGCCCAGCAACAGCCACAAAACATCACTGCTCTAGAGGAGATATGCATGGAGGAATGGGCCAAAATACCAGCAACAGTGTGTGAAAACCTTGTGAAGACTTACAGAAAACGTTTGACCTCTGTCATTGCCAACAAAGGGTATATAACAAAGTATTGAGATAAACTTTTGTTGTTGAACAAATACTTATTTTCCACCATAATTTGCAAATAAATTCATTAAAAAAATCCTACAATGTGATTTTCTGGATTTATTTCTCATTTTGTCTGTCATAGTTGAAGTGTACCTATGATGAAAATACAGGCCTCATCTTTTTAAGTGGGAGAACTTGCACAATCGGTGGCTGACTAAATACTTTTTTTGCCACACTGTACAAGCTTTTCTCCCTCACATTTGATGTTCATTAGATACAAAGAGGGAAGTACATTCTTCAGGCTAAGGCTGCCAAGTTATTCTCCCAAGGTGTTTCCAAACTGGTAATTAGTCTCACTGCAAACAGGGTGCTTGCTGCTGTGTTATCCTCCCTCTCCTCTCGTCCGTGCCCTAGCCAAGGCACTAGCTAAAATCTCCAGCAGATACAATAGAATCTATGTCTCCGTGCTAAAAGGCTAACTCTCTCCTTTCACACCCGTTTGCCCTCAGCCACAGAAGAGGGTTGCCACAACAATTTGACTGTCAACCATTTTCAAGCACTTTGTTTCGCTAGTGTTCCGCTGGATTGCAGGCAGAGTGGGTCAGTGTTATTACGACCTCCCTGTTCATGACAGAGCTGTCCTGCCATCACTAGCATTATCCTAAAAGCCCAGAGTCAAGAGCCTCTGCTGTGCCGGTTTAGATTGGTCCACAACTAGAGATGCTAGGACAGGCACCTCCTGGAATGTCTGCAATGATGCCAGATGCACCATTGAATAGAATGGGGATGATTCAACACCAGTTGTACCTATTATACTAATGTGTGAACTGTTCATGATTAGGCCCAGGCCACTGACTGAGCCATTTCAGTAGTAGCATAATGTACATGAGATGATTAGGGGTTGTGTTGGTTCAGCTGGGGTTTAAAGCTGGGGAAGGGGTAAACATCCATATGGCCTTTTTGTGTGCATTTAAATACATCAGGGGCATCCATGGAAATTGTTAAAATTATGATGATGATGATGATGATGATGATGATAATGATAATGGATGGCATTAACCCTGCTCTCATTTCATATGGCCACTCAAATTTATGGTGATGGTGTGATAAGTTTGAAGAACACAAGGGGGAGTATAAATCTAAAAATGCTCTTTGGAAAAATATTTCTCAGATGGCACAGTTCGCTTCACGAGCATGACAAATGGTTGTGTCAAAAGAGAATGCATCATCAAGGCTGTCTTTTAATATAATTATCTAGTTGAGTCACTAATTTTTTTAAATGGTGGACGTGGAGGGACATTGCCAATGGCAGTTTTCCTGATTTACTCTGACTTAAGTTTTCAGTTGATGGTCACGCACATTCCCTTCCCCTGCCAGGTGATAATTATCCTTTGTATATAGAAGAAGTTATGGGGACTTGGCCAGCCTTTCTAGCCATCGGCACTGTATGTGCATGCTATGCCATTTTCTCTCCGCGTCTGTCGGGACAACTTCAGATTTCCCCGGCATTTGACACACATGATAGCAGAGCTAGTTTGCTGACAGGGAGCGTGTGAATGAGACACGCCACCGCCACCAGCCCCGCCAATCGACATGGGGAGGCAGAATGTGACTCCCTATCCATCCATCACATGCTGCTGTAGTAGTTAAGTGGGCAGGTTAAGAGCCCAGTATCACTCCATTATTCAACAACATACAGGCTGACATCCCCGGTAAGGGCCTGTGATAGGCAGGTAGCTGATTGCTATGTCACAGTAATGACATCTAATGAAATAATGCATCTACTAGAGCGTGACACCTTGTCGACTGTGTGACTGTCACCTCCTAAATGCTCTCCGGTGAACATAGCAGTAACTTCAGCGTTGCCAAAGAGGATATCTGGTCCCCGAGGATTTGATTTATCCCAGCCACACTACAATGGCATTTATTGGGTTATGCTTACTGTGTATTAGAATCTGTAGCATACCATTGTTTATGGTATCACCCTATGTAGGAGACCATAGCAGACAATGGCTCATTTTGCAAGACCTGATTCACTACTTGATAGAAGCTTCAGAACTCAAATCACATTTCTGCAGTTGGCTGAGGAATAAGCTGTGCAAACGTGTCACCCAAGGTTCAGGATGCTTGTAATAATGTTCACAGACATGGTGTCATTGATAAGCCACAGAAAGCGATGCTTTTGCGATTAGATAGGCATCGCGGTCCATGACGCATAAATCCATACACTGACACATCCTGTAACAAATTAATCTATGCCCCAGCTTGGTTTACAGTACCTCTTAAACCTGCACATGTCTACATGTACTGTAAGCTGTGTTCAATCAATGGCACAGATGCACATATTCAGGACAAATAGTGCAGCACATAGCCTCACACAATGTATAATGAAGCAGGTGGGATATCGCTACATGCACCTTGTGCTGAAGGGCAAAAAAAAGATCCCTGAATCGGCAATGAGTAACCTGGCATTCTAGGTCAAATAAATACCAGATTAACACACACACACACACACACACACACACACACACACACACACACACACACACACTTAGGATATCTAGAACTTTACCCAAACACTTATTTTCAAACGCTGGCTGCAAACAGCTGTAGTATGCAGGGTTTATTTAGTGCTTTTCAGGGTATTGTATTTCAGTGGATATACTGTGTTTGCAGTGCAACATATCTTCCCAGAGATAATGACATGTATTGCTCTTCTCAGTGCGTACATTTACTATAACACTTTCAAATGACGCACCAGCAGGCACGTTGTTACAATGTACAGATGGTTGTCTATTTGGCACGTCAGTATGATATTATGCATACCCAGTATTCACAGAATAATTCATTTACATTCATAAAATCACGTTCGCAGCAATACGTTTGCAGCCAATTTGTCTCCTACAAATGACATTTGAGATGGTGAGTACACTGTTTACAAGGAAGAATAAAATGCTTATCAAATAAATCTGATGAATGGCTGCTAATTATTTTAGACCCTATAGAATGCAATATATATACAGTGGGGCAAAAAAAGTATTTAGTCAGCCACCAATTGTGCAAGTTCTCCCACTTAAAAAGATGAGGCCTGTAATTTTCATAGGTACACTTCAACTATGACAGACAAAATGAGAAAAAAAGAAATCCAGAAAATCACATTGTAGGATTTTTAATGAATTTATTTGCAAATTATGGTGGAAAATAATTATTTGGTCAATAACAAAAGTTTCTCAATACTTTGTTATATACCCTTTGTTGGCAATGACAGAGGTCAAACGTTTTCTGTAAGTCTTCACAAGGTTTTCACACACTGTTGCTGGTATTTTGTCCCATTCCTCCATGCAGATCTCCTCTAGAGCAGTGATGTTTTGGGGCTGTTGCTGGGCAACACAGACTTTCAACTCCCTCTAAAGATTTTCTATGGGGTTGAGATCTGGAGACTGGCTAGGCCACTCCAGGACCTTGAAATGCATCTTACGAAGCCATGCCTTCGTTGCCCGGGCGGTGTGTTTGGGATCATTGTCATGCTGAAAGACCCAGCCACATTTCATCTTCAATGCCCTTGCCGATGGAAGGAGGTTTTCACTCAAAATATCACGATACATGGCCCCATTCATTCTTTCCTTTACATGGATCGGTCGTCCTTGTCCCTTTGTAGAAAAACAGCCCCAAAGCATGATGTTTCCACCCCCATGCTTCACAGTAGGTATGGTGTTCTTTGGATGCAACTCAGCATTCTTTGTCCTCCGAACACAACGAGTTGAGTTTTTACCAAAAAGTTATATTTTGGTTTCATCTGACCATATGACATTTTCCCAATCTTCTTCTGGATCATCCAAATGCTCTCTAGCAAACTTCAGACGGGCCTGGACTTGTACTGGCTTAAGCAGGGGGACACGTCTGGCACTGCAGGATTTGAGTCCCTGGTGGCATAGTGTGTTACTGATGGTAGGCTTTGTTACTTTGGTCCCAGCTCTCTGCAGGTCATTCACTAGGGCCCCCCCCCCCCCCCCCGTGTGGTTCTGGGATTTTTGCTCACCGTTCTTGTGATTTTGACCCCTACGGGGTGAGATCTTGCGTGGAGCCCCAGATCGAGGGAGATTATCAGTGGTCTTGTATGTCTTCCATTTCCTAATAATTGCTCCCACAGTTGATTTCTTCAAACCAAGCTGCTTACCTATTGCAGATTCAGTCTTCCCAGCCTGGTGCAGGTCTACAATTTTGTTTCTGGTGTCCTTTGACAGCTCTTTCGTCTTGGCCATAGTGGAGTTTGGAGTGTGACTGTTTGAGGTTGTGGACAGGTGTCTTTCATACTGATAACAAGTTCAAACAGGTGCCATTAATACAGGTAACAAGTGGAGGACAGAGGAGCCTCTTAAAGAAGAAGTTACAGGTCTGTGAGAGCCAGAAATCTTGCTTGTTTGTAGGTGACCAAATACTTATTTTCCACCATAATTTGCAATTAAATTCATTCAAAATCCTACAATGTGATTTTATGGATTTTTTTTTTCTCATTTTGTCTGTCATAGTTGAAGTGTACCTACGATGAAAATTACAGGCCTCTCTCATGCCCCACTGTACACACAACTGAATTACAAGTAACATACTTCATGTATAGATCATTATCAATAAGACGTCACAATGAAGTGCATAGCATTCGATTTGCCTGCTGGGGGGCAAGGAGACTCCCAGCTCTGCTGAAACCATTGACAACTGTCATGTTCTGACCTTTATTACCTTTGTTTTGTCTTTATTTAGTATGGTCAGGGCGTGAGTTGGGGTGGGCAGTCCATGTTTTGTCTTATTTAGTATGGTCAGGGCGTGAGTTGGGGTGGGCAGTCCATGTTTGTTTTTTTATGTTTGGTTTCTGTTTCGGCCTAGTATGGTTCTCAATCAGAGGCAGGTGTCGTTAGATGTCTCTGATTGAGAATCATACTTAGGTAGCCTAGGTTTCACTGTTGGTTTGTGGGTGTTTGTTTGTGTGTGTGTTTGTCGCCACACGTACCGTGTTTCGGTTTTTGTAGATTTCACGTTATCGTTTAATGTTTTTGTTTGAGTGTTCATTTGTCTTCATTAAAAACATTATGGACACCTACCACGCTGCATCTTGGTCCGATCCTTACTCCTCTTCAGACGAAGAGGAGATCTGCCGTTACAGAAACACCCACCAACTGAGGACCAAGCAGCGTGGTAACAGGCAGCAGCAGCAGGAGAGGCAACAATATTTGGAGAAATGGACTTGGGAGGAGATTTTGGACGGTAAAGGACCCTGTTCCCAGGCGAATATCGCCGCCCCAAAGCAGAGCTGGAGGCAGCGAAACCAGAGAGGCAGCATTATGAGGAACTAGCACGGCAGCGCGGCTGGAAGCCCGAGAGGCAGCCCCAAAAATGTCTTGGGGGGGGCACACAGGGAGCGTGGCGAAGCGGCGCCAACATTCCGTGCTTACCGGAGAGAGAGAGGGACCGGGCAGGCACCGTGTTATACAGTCTCCCCAGTGCGTGTGCATAGCCCGGTGCGATACATTCCAGCTCCAGGTGCCATGAAGCCGGCTTTATGCATCTGGTCTCCAGTGAGTCTCCTCGGGCCGGCGTACATGGCACCAGCCTTACGCATGGTGTCCCTGGTTCGCCAGCATTGGCCTGGCTACCGGGAGCATTCAACCAGGTAAGGTTGGGCAGGCTCGGTGCTCAAGAGCTCCAGTGTGCCTGCACGGTCCGGTCTATCCAGTGCCACCTCCACGCACCAGCCCTCCGGTGGCAGCCCGCCGCACCAGGCTGTCTCTCCATCTTCTGCCTACAGGTGTTCCCGCCTGTCCTGCGCCGCTAGAGCCTTCCTCCTCTCCAGCGCCGCCAGAGTCTCCCGTCTCTCCTGATCCGCCAGAGTCGGCAGTCTGTCCTGAGCCGCCAGAGCCGCCAGCCAGCCAGGATCCGCCAGCCAGCCAAGAGCCGCCAGCCAGCCAGGAGCAGCCAACGCCGCCAGCCAGCCAGGAGCCACCAGAGCCGCCAGCCAGCCAGGAGCCACCAGAGCCGCCAGCCAGCCAGGAGCCGCCAGCCAGGAGCCGCCAGCCAGCCAGGATCCGCCAGCCAGGAGCCGCCAGCCAGCCAGGAGCCGCCAGGAGCCGCCAGCCAGGAACCCATGGCTAGGGTTCCCAGTCGGAGGTCGGCGGAGAGGGTCGCCGCTCTAAAAAGAGGCCACGGAGGCGGGCTAAGAGGTGCACAAAAACCATGGTGAAGTGGGGTCCACGTCCCGCACCAGAGCCGCCACCGCGGACTGACGCCCACCCAGAACCTCCCCTATAGGTTCAGGTTTTGCGGCCGGAGTCCGCACCTTTGGGGGGGGGTACTGTCATATTCTGACCTTTATTTCATTTGTTTTGTCTTAATTTAGTATGGTCAGGGCGTGAGTTGGGGTGGGCAGTCCGTTTGTTTTTCTGTTTCGGCCTAGTATGATTGAGAACCAGAGGCAGGTATCGTTATTTGTCTCTGATTGAGAATCATACTTAGGTAGCCTGAGTTTCACTGTTGGTTTGTGTGTGTTTGTTTCCGTGTGTGTGTTTGTTTCGTTTTTTGTAGATTTCACGTTATCGTTTTTTTTTTTTCGAGTGTTCCTTTGTCTTTATTAAAAACATTATGGACACTTACCACGCTGCATCTTGGTCCAATCCTTACTCCTCTTCAGACGAAGAGGAGATCTGCCGTTACAACAACTGCAAAGGATTGTTAAATACATGTTAACTATTTGGTTGTATCACCTCTTGAAGAGCATAGTCAGATCTACACATTTCAGATTATTCCATGCAAAATTATTTTTTACATTTAGCTCAGAGTTACAAACTGCATGCTTTTCATGATCAGTAAACATTAGCTGATCATGCAATTTCAGATACGTGAGGGTAGCCTCAATATTAGCCACCATTAATTGGATATTTGAGTGACCTACAGTGCCTTCAGAAAGAATTCACACCCCTTGCCCGTTTCTACATTTTGTTGTATTACAGCCTGAATTTGAAATTGATTAACTTTAGATTTTTTCCCCACTGGCCTACACACAATACCCCATAATGTCAAAGTGGAATTATGTTTTTCGAAATTTTTACAAATAAATTAAAAACAAAACTGAAATGTCTTAAATACAATAAGTATTCAAAATTCCCTTTGTTATGCCAAGACTAAATAAGTTCAGGAGTAAAAATGTGCTTAACAAGTCACATAATAAGTTGGATGGGCCCATTCTGTGTGCAATAGTGTTTAACACAATATTTTAATGACTACCTCATCTCTGTACCCCACACATACAAGTTATCAGTAAGGTCCCTCAGTCAAGCAGTGAATTTCAAACAGATTCAACCACAAAGACCAGGGAGGCTTTCCAATGCCTCACTATTGGTAGATTGTAAAATAAAATAAAAAAGCTGACTTTGAATATCCCTTTGAGCATGGTGAAGTTACTAATTACACTTTGGATGGTGTATTAATACACCCAGTCACTTCAAAGATATAGGCCTCCTTCCTAACTCAGTTGCTGGAAAGGAAGGAAACCGCTAGTGGATTCCACCATGATGCCAATGGTGACTTTAAAACATTTTAATGGCTGTGATAGGAGAAAACTGAGGATGGATCAACAACATTGAAGTTACTCCACAACACTAACCTAATTGACAGAGTGAAAAGAAGCTTGTACAGAATGAAATAATATTCCAAAACATGCCTCCTCTTTGTAACAAGACACTGAAGAAATACTGCAAAGAAGATGTGCAAAGCAATTCGTTTTTTGTCCTGAATACAAAAGTGTAACGTTTGGGGCAAATCGAATACAACCCATTACTGAGTAACCCTCCCTCATATTTTCAAGAATAGTGGTGGCTGCATCATGTTGTGGATATGCTTGTAATCTTTGACTGGGGAGTTTTTCTGGATAAAAAAAAAAGAAAACAGAATATAGCTAAGCACAGGCAAAATGCTAGAGGAAAACCTGGTTCAGTCTGCTTCATACCAGACACTGGGAGATGAATTCACCTTTCAGCAGGACAATGACCTAAAACACCAAGCCAAATCTACACTGGAGTTGCTTACCAAGAAGAAGACACTGAATGTTCCTGACCGGCAGAGTTGCAAATTTAAGTCAAAACTGTAAGACCAGAAAATGTTGTTTAGCAATGATCAACAACCAATTCAAGAGAGATTAAGAATTTTGAAAAGAATAAATGGGCAAATATTGTACAATCCAGGTGTGCAAAACGCTTAGAGACTTACCCAGAAAGACTCATGGTATTGCTGCCAAAGGTGATTATAACATGTATTCACTCAGGAATGTGAATACTTATGTAAATTAGATATTTCTGTATTTCATTTTCAATACATTTTCAAAAAAATCCTGAAAACATGTTTTCACTTTTCCTTTATGAGGTATTGTGTGTAGATGGATGAGAAAAAATATAAATGTAATCAAATTTGAATTCAGCCTGTGACACAACAAAATGTTGAATAAGTCAAGGAATATGACTACTTTCTGAAGGCACTGTATACCTGACAAGCATGAGTGATTTAGGTTAATTTCCCATCCTTTGTGAGCTCTGCCTGTCAAGCAGGAGAAGGGTGCATTTGCCTATGTACTGTTAGCTGATAATGCTTACCTTGCAAGCTACCGGTAGAAACTGTGTACAGTTGGCTAAACATAGTGATAAATAGACCTAGTAATGTATTTTTTCCCCTCCAACCAACGTAGGCCTACCTAGCGAAGTTAGATAACATTATCCTCTTTTCAACATTGTTTTTAAGTGTTTAATCACGATTGCTGCTGACAGACATGATAGACTATATTGGTTGATGGACAATGACAAATTGGCTAGCTAGCTACTGTAGCTAATAAGGGATCGTGTCAATATGGATAGTTAATAAGCTACAGTGCAGTCGGTAAGTATTCAGGCCCCTTGACTTCTCCCACATTTTGTTATGTTACAGCCTTATTCTAAAATGGATGAAATTGTCCCCCCCACCCATCAGTCTACACACAATAACCCATACTAACAAAGGCAACAACAACAAAAATATTTTTTGCAAATGTACAAAAAAAAATCAAACAAAAAAATCAAGTATTCAGACCCTTTTCTCAGCACTTTGTTAAAGCATCTTTAGCTGCGATTACAGCCTCGAGTCGTCTTGGGAATGATGCTACAAGCTTGGCACACCTGTCCAGTGGGGCAAAAAAGTATTTAGTCAGCCATCAATTGTGCAAGTTCTCCCACTTAAAAAGATGAGAGGCCTGTAATTTATCATAGGTACACCTCAACTATGACAGACAAAATGAGAAAAAAAATCCAGAAAATCACAGACTGAATCTGCAATAGGTAAGCAGCTTGGTTTTATGAAATCAACTGTGGGAGCAATTATTAGGAAATGGAAGACATACAAGACCACTGATAATCTCCCTCGATCTGGGGCTCCACGCAAAATCTCACCCCGTGGGGTCAAAATGATCACAAGAACGGTGAGCAAAATTCCCAGAACGACACGGGGGGACCTAGTGAATGACCTGCAGAGAGCTGGGACAAAAGTAACAAAGCCTACCATCAGTAACACACTACGCCGCCAGGGACTCAAATCCTGCAGTGCCAGACGTGTCCCACTACTTAAGCCAGTACATGTCCAGGCCCGTCTGAAGTTTGCTAGAGAGCATTTGGATGATCCAGAAGAAGATTGGGAGAATGTGATATGGTCAGATGAAACCAAAATATAACTTTTTGGTAAAATCTCAACTCGTTGTGTTTGGAGGACAAAGAATGCTGAGTTGCATCCAAAGAACACCATACTTACTGTGAAGCATGGGGGTGGAAACATCATGCTTTGGGGCTGTTTTTCTGCAAAGGGACCAGGACGACTGATCCATGAAAAGGAAAGAATGAATGGGGCCATGTATCGTGAGATTGAGTGAAAACCTCCTTCCATCAGCAAGGGCTTTGAAGATGAAATGTGGCTGGGTCTTTCAGCATAACAATGATCCCAAACACACCGCCCGGGCAACGAAGGAGTGGCTTCGTAAGAAGCATGTCAAGGTCCTGGAGTGGCCTAGCCAGTCTCCAGAGCTCAACCCCATAGAAATCCTTTGGCGGGAGTTGAAAGTCCGTGTTGCCCAGCAACAGTCCCAAAACATCACTGCTCTAGAGGAGATCTGCATAGAGGAATGGGACAAAATACCAGCAACAGTGTGTGAAAACCTTGTGAAGACTTACAGAAAACATTTGACCTCTGTCATTGCCAACAAAGGGTATATAACAAAGTTTTGAGAAACTTTTGTTATTGACCAAATACTTCCACCATAATTCGCAAATAAATTAATTAAAAATCCTACAAATGTGATTTTCTGGATTTTTTTCTCATTTTGTCTGTCATAGTTGAAGTGTACCTATGATGAAATTTACAGGCCTTTCGTGTTTTTAAGTGGGAGAACTTGCACAATTGGTGGCTGACTAAATACTTTTTTGCCTCACTGTATTTGGGGAGTTTCTCCCATTCTTCTCTCCAGATCCTCTCAAACTCTGTATGGTTGGATGGGAAGCGTTGCTGCACAAATATTTTCAGGTCTCTCCAGAGATGTTAGATCGGATTCAAGACCGGGCTCTGGCTGGGCCACTCAAGGACATTCAGAGACTTGTCCCAAAGCCCCTCCTACATTGTCTTGACTGTGTGCTTAGGGTCATTGTCCTGTTGGAAGGTGAACCTTCACCCTAGTCTGAGATCCTGAGTGGTCTGGAGTAGGTTTTCATCAAGGATCTCTGTACTTTTCTCCGTTCATCTTTGCCTCGATCCTGACTAGTCTCCCAGTCCCTGCCGCTGAAAAACATCCCCACAGCATGTTGCTGCCACCACGCTTCACCGTAGGGATGGTGCCAGGTTTCCTCCAGAAGTGACGCTTGGCATTCAGGCCAAAGTGTTCAATCTTGGTTTGAACAGACCAGAGAATTAAGTTTCTCATGGTCTGAGTCTTTAGGTGCCTTTTGGTAAACGCCAAGCGTGCTGTCATGTGCCTTTTACTGAGGATTGGCTTCCATCTGGCCACTCTACCATAAAAGTCTGATTGGTTGAGTGCTGCAGAGATGGGAGAAACTTCCAGAAGGACAACCATCTCCACAGAGGAACTCTAGAGCTCTGTCAGAGTGACCATCAGGTTTTTTGTCACCTCCCTGACCAAGGCCCTTCTCCCCCGATTGCTCAGTTTGACCGGTCGGCCAGCTCTAGGTGGTTGGTGGTTCGAAACTTCTTCTATTTAAGACTGATAGAGGCCACTGTGTTCTTGGGGACCTTCAATGCTGCAGAAATGTCTTGGTACCCTTCCCCAGATCTGTGCCTCGACACATTCCTGTCTTGGAGCTCTACGCACAATTCCTTCAACCTCATGGCTTGGTTTTTGCTCTGACACACACTGTCATTTGTGTGACCTTATATAGACAGGCGTGTGCCTTTCTAAATCATCTGCAATCAATTGAATTTACCACAGGTCAATTAAGTTGTAGAAACATCTCAAGGATGATCACTGGAAACAGGATGCACCTGAGCTCAATTTCGAGTCTCATAGCAAAGGATCTGAATACTCAAGTAAATAAGGTATTTCTGTTTTGTCATTATGGGGTATTGCGTGTAGATTGATGAGGGAAAAAAACAATTTCATTAAGTTTAGAGTAAGGCTGTAACGTAACAAAATGTGGAAAAGTCAAGGGGTCTGAATACTTTCCGAATGCACTGTAATAAAATAGAGATCAATCATCGGCTACAGAATACAGAGCACGTTGACAACACATGTTTAGGCAGTCGGCTTGCTTTGCTTTGCACCAAAAAAATGAGGCTCTCCAAATACTTGCTCAGTATGGTCGACGGGTTCATCAAACACATGATCTGCAGATATCCTCATTACAATGTGTATTTTTGCTGACAAGAATCTATTGTGTATTTGCACAGTTCTGGGGGGACATTTTTTAGGGTATGTACAGTAGTCCCTTTGACATGCACACCAGGAACGGCAGAGTGACACCTCTGCCTTCGGTCACCACCCAGGGTGGTGGGAACATTTAGGGTAGACTGGGCTCTCAAATCCGGGTGGGCACAGAGTCTAGGAGATGAACAACTCCAATTACAAAGCCACAAGTCCTCAACGGCTGACCAGGTGAATACAGGAGTACCATCTCCCAAACAGCTGGAAATGCAGATTAAGGCTGTAACTGATAAATAACTGTATGCACTCACTAATGTAAGTCTCTAGATAAGAGCATCTACTAAATGACTAAAAGGTCAAATGTAACCCTGAGACTCTAAGGAAGACATTCTCACAAAACTGCATGTAACTATTTATCAACTGTACCCGATCTGCAATTCAAATCAGAGACCAAATAGCACTAAATAATTCATTAAGGATGCTAAGAGATGCCCAGTTTCAAGTAGCATGGCTCTTTGAAATTCCACCGCTTTCAAGAGGCAACAGAGGGAGAGAGACAGGGAGCATTTCAGAAGGTTTGCCAAGCCATGGTTTGGTCATTAGCATTTGATAATACATACAGATTGCAGGCACCCCATTATGTGAGCCTGGCGTAAAGCCTAAAGAGAGAGACATTTCCTCTGAGGGCCTGTGGAAGAAACATCTGCTCTCCTCAGGGAAGTCCCCAGTAACTACTTCAGCAATCCAGAAAGATAGTAGCTACACTCCAAAAAGGTTCGTCAGCTGTCCCCATAGGAGAACCCTTTTGTGTTTCACCTGGAACCCTCTGTGGAAAGGGTTTTACATGGAACCCAAAAGGGTTCTAACTGGATCCAAAAAGGGTTCTTCTATGGGGACAGCCGAAGAACCCTTTTAGGTTTTAGATACTGTTGCACCTTTTTTTCTTAGATTGTACAGTACTGTGTTGTTTTCACGCAGTGGCACTTGCTTCAGGTTAGTATAATTTTAGAAGCCACATGAGTAATATTTAAAAATCATGACAGAAGGAAAGAAACTCGTTTGTTTTTTGCTCCTTTGCACCCCAGTATCTCTACTTGCACATTCAACTTTTGCACATCTATCACTCGTGTTAAATTGCTAAATTGTAATTATTTTGCCACTATGGCCAATGTATTGCCTACCTCCCTTATCTTACCTCATTTGCACACACTGTATATAGACTTTTTATCTATTGTGTTATTGACTGTGTGTTTGTCTATTCCCGGTGTAACTCTGTTGTTGTTTGTGTCGCACTGCTTTGCTTTATCTTGGCCAGGTCGCTGTTGTAAATGAGAACTTGATCTCAACTAGCCTACCTGGTTAAATAAAGGTGAAATAAATCAAATAAAAAATGAGCCACCTTCTTAAAATAGTTTCAATTTCTAATGACAATGTCAACTTCAAGTCATCATTTTGAGCAAAAAAGTTGTTTGTTTTCATGGTAGCATCAGTCATCATTCTATTTCAGTTATATCACGCTAAACCACAAAGTATTATAGTGAAAGACCAAATTGTGCCTCAAACCAGATCAAACCAGATGCCACCACAGCAATCACATGACATTTTCTCCATAATTCATACACAGTAGCCCCTTGGAGTTACTGTCTAGTGCCGTCCCCTGAGATAATGTAACAGGGTGAAGATTGCCCTGTTACTATTGTCTTCCTACTTGCAGGTTAATGAGGTGATTGAGCATACCTGTGCCCCTCCTTTTAAATGGTGTGCTCTGGGTGCAGAAGCCAGGTCAGGGAGAGGTTGGCAGCGGTGGGTGGCGAAGCCTCTCTCCCGCAAGGGTGATTGTTAGTATTGTTATTGGTCTTAAGTGATATTAAGGTAAATGTGATTCTTTGTTGCTTGGTGTGGCAACTTGGAGAGCAACCAGGTACAACACACTTTATGTTTGTATTGTATTTCACGCTGTGCTCTCTTAAAGCACAAGGCTACATTTTACATTTGCCTAGAGCCTTGCTATATAGTACTGGTACTTGTTATTAACTTTGCAACTTTTGTGTGTCTTCCTCATGTTCGCTGTGCTAGTTTGCTGTGTATTCACTGGAAATCTGCTGTGCTCTACCCATTTCACTTTGGTGTGCATCTAACCCATGCAACATAAAGCTGTAATATGTAACGCATTGGGTGACCCAACCAAATTCACATAGCTATAGATCTGCCATTCTCATTGAAAGCAAGTCTAAGAAGCAGTAGATCTCTTCTATTTTTGCGTCTTTAACTTTTGGTTTTGTACACCAGCTGAAAATACAATAGATGGTATACTTGCTTGTTTTGTCACGTAAAATTAAAATTAGGCAAACTATTTCAGCAACCAGAAAATGTCAGAGCGATTTCTGCATAATGCATCTTGAAATACAATAAGTCTACTTGTGCATAGTGTTTTTGGGCTCCTGCGTTAGGCGAGGAGATTGTTAACCACTTGAGCTTCATGCTTTCTTTTTATTGAAACTGTAATAACATTGTAATAAATATATATTTTGTAATTCTGTGGTTGTGTGATGTGTTTAAGGCCTTGTACCCAGTCAAAGGCCTTGTTGACTCTGCCCTATCCGCCAAGAATCTGTTTGTTACAAGATGACATGTAGTGAGGATTCCTTTGATTACAGAGCCTTGCTAGAGAGATTGAAGCCCTTGGGAGAAGGTAATGAATGGAGAGATGCAGCTAGTATTGGTAGTATTGTACCCCATCAACAGACAAGACTAATGAGGCTCTAAACTTCATGAAACTTCAGAAAGCACCCAAAATAACGTAAGTATCAAGCTGTCCAATTAGTTTTTTGGGGGGTTGAGTGCATGGTGAAGCTAAGCCACGTGGTGCAGATATCGATCAGCTAAAACAAGTTATTCTGAATGTTTTGGGTTGCGAAAGTTGTCCGCCGATTCGCTTTCTCTTCGTGTACGAATTGTCCACGTCGTCCCAACTTACAGTAGCAGGAAAAACGTGGATTGCTGCAGCATCCACCAATGCAGCTGCATAACAACGTATTACATACACCGCAAGGATACTTCTAGAGAATTCTTGGGAAATGTTTAATGGCCATGAGAGAGACACACAATCATGTGATGTGCAGAATATTGCGATATAGTCAGATGAGTGCATGACCGGTAACGTCAGAGAGTCCATTTATATTTCCCTTAGCACCTTTACATGCAGGTGAGCGGCTTTTGGAATGAAAAGATCAAAGATCAAAATAGAGAGAAGGTGAAACATGGCCATGACCCACTGCATCAGAATGCTGCCTCTCATTTACAGGTGTAATCAGCCTGTCAAAAAGGAATGGACATCCTAATGCCTCCACACATGGCTGGGTCCAAATCATCCTGAACAGCTTGAATGGGCAACGGGCTTAACCCAGGGAGTTGACACATCTCCATCATTTCAAGTCATCCGAAATGGGAATCTCAAATCCTCGCTGTGTATTCATCAACGGGCAGTCCTGAGCCTAATCAATCTGACACGCCATCTGCCTTCACTTCATAACCATCTGCACCGCAATCGGTCCGAGGCATTCTCTCTCTCCGTGGCCCCAATCTCCTAATATTGTGTTGGTAATATCAACTGTGCTACTAATTAATGGAATTGTATGGTAGAGAATGATAAACAGATGGCACCTTGGGGTAAACACAAATAAATACAATTATGTCAAAAACAGTCAGTGACAAATTCTATAACATCCTATGATTAGAGATGGGGCGGTTGTTGCAGGGTGATTTGCAATAATGCCTCTAGGAAAAAAATACAGGTACCAGCATAGGAAACCATTTGTGTATAAACAAATTACGGTGGATTGCTCTTTCTAGACAAATTATGTTAATCAGATGTGGCCAATATGAGTGAGAAACAATCATTTAGATCCGTGCTTAATTTTATATTTCACGATTCATATGTACCATTCAGACGTCAGGTCAGTTGAGTAAACAGGCTTCAGTAGACGGTCTAATTTTGATATCCCCATTGGACATCATTATCACATACCAGCATGAATTTATGACCCACATTAAAGAGCTGGGAGCTTGTATGAGCTAATGCTTATTCTCCCATCATTGCATTCATTTGTCTAATGACCAATAGTTGGTTTTGAATTCAGGCCAGGCCACAAATAAAAGCAGGAAGAAACAATTTCAAAGGCATTGATGTGCACCATTAAGAGAGAACAAGGCGTTTCCGTGTCACCGGTGATTTACACATGCGTTATACATACTGTGCAGCCTTTGTCAGGAGATGTGTAAGCAGTGGAAGAATCCACTGAACAACGAGACACTTTCTGGTTCCCCCCTGGGGGCCAGGCCTTTGGCGTAACCCGCCTTCTGACATTTGTGCCTCCTTTTCCACTGAATGCACAAAGACATGTTATGTCTCATTGGGCTGTAGCAATCAGCATCAGTAATGAGTTTTAACTTCTGACATAATGAATTTACAGATGGGGGTCACAGAGTCCTGTTGTAGCTGTCTGGATTTGCCTCCTCTGTGGCTAGACATAAAAAGTTTAGGCAGTGATGCTCTCTCAATGGTGGATTCAATGTTAAAGTAAAGTAGAATCGTCACGGCAAATAAAGGGCTATTATGTGGCAGAACAGCAAACCTTTATCTAATACAAACTACACTTCTATCACACAGAACATTGTTTTATCTGTTCATGTTAAATGTAGTTTATTTTTATTAAGTTCTAGAAATGTGTGATGGAAGTTTCTCAGGGTTACAGGGAAAATAAGAAATAGATTTGGGAGTAGACTGATACAAAAGTTGGGAGTTATCCAGTCAGTAAGCAAGGAGGTTTTGTTTAACTTTTCTCAACAAAAAAAAGTATAGCGATCTGGCATATTGCCCAAGGCATGGTTATGGAGCAGAACAGAGAACAGAAAGGATTCCCTAGATCTTTACTCATAATTATGGATGCTGTCCAGACTGGGATTAATCTGATACCCAAGTAGAATGTATGGTGTCCATTTTAGGATGTCCTCAGCCAATCTAAGGAAAATTAACCACAGCAGCAATAGGAACAACCCATTACTTGAAAGAGTTGCAAACACAGGTCAACATGTTACAATTGGGATTGAGACATCTTGCTATCTGCCTTGAAGGATTAGAGACTTATTCTGAATCAGGTTCCCCCTCTTCTCTTCATCATATACACTTATACATGATAACACTTACACCAATTGTTAAATTGCTGGATATTTGAGGGAAACACAAATAGGAAAAAAGGAAGGTGTAGCTGCATTTAAAGTTCAAAGTACCTTTAGTTAAACATTACAAATTACATTTAAGAATGAATTGAAACAAGGGAAGTCATTTTGGCACTCTTCAAGCACATAATTACCTTATCCGTCGTAAATGCTCAACTCCAACTTCGTGTGTTCATGGTACTACGCATCTCAAAGGAATAGCAACTAGAAATAAACTTGAGCAAATAATTGCTTAGAAAATAATTTAAAATGGTCAACAGTATAAATACTCTCAAATGTTTAACTAATATCTGTGTTTATGCTCATCCAATCCATTATTTCCACTTCACTTCAGAATGAACTCAATGTGCCCTATTTGTAATATTATCCCTCAGTCAGTCGATCTAACCAGTTGATGTCCATCCTATTTATTCTTCATTGAAACACTATTGAATATTGAAACCTCATCATCCCCCTGCTAAAAATATTTTCAGAATACTTTAAAATCTCAGGATATAAAATGACATGGAAAATAAATAAATAATGGCATTAGGAAACATCTAAAGAATAACTCGTGATCTACAGCAATCCTTTAAAAGCCTCTTAGACGTAAAGTTCCCTGTTTAGGGGACCTGTGTGCTTCTGACCTACATTTTTGCTTATAAATCAATCTGTGGACACCGTAGATCATAATGGCTTGCATTGAGCTCTAGCCCTGGTTCCCACAGACACAGTAGCATATTTTCTGAGCCTCTGACATAGGATGTGAAATCTGAAGCCACTTGAAGCTGGGATGTCCCTCCTACCATTTAAATCGCTCTTCCGACTGTCCATGCACTTATGTCTGAACCCTACTTTACAAACATGCAGGAGAGAGTGGTTTCATCACTGTCTCATTCAGAGATTGGTCTAAAATAAATTCATAGATAAATAAAAAAAAAAACACTTTCTGTTTGTCATAGCTAAAGATGACAGACCAGCTCCTAATGAGTTCAGGAAGCCAAGCTGGAGTTGGCCCCCATCGCTGTGAATGTCTGACGAGGTTGATCAAGAGAGACTAAGAAAATGCAAATCTTAGTCATTTTATAGTTTGAGTGTACTATATTAAAAAAAGCATAAGTAATTTTAAACCTTATTCATACAGTTTTGTTGAATAGGAAATACATCATATAAAATGTTGTTTTCTCATATTTGCGCTGTGTACTTGGGCTTGTGTCCTCAAAAAGGACTAAACATCAGCAATTAAACATTTTTTTTTACCAGAAAGGTGAGATTTTGCAGCATTACTAGTTGTCGTTTATGGCCCTCATGATGAATAATTATTTTTGTGGATTACGTAGATTCCATTTTGTTTCATTTGTAAGAATATTTTGAAGATAAATACACAACGCAGAGGTCAATTGTTGCAACTTTGTACTTGAGGTGGTTAAGGTAGTCAAGCTCAGAAGAGCAGAGATGTCAATTTAGCGTCTTTAATAGGCAAGTCCAAAAATGGGTCAGGTACAATACTAATAAACGCCCAAGACATAGGAACACAGTCACTAACGGAAGGAGAAAAAAAACGCTCCTTACTTATCCTACAACACTGTACACAAGTGAATAAACTGAGGAAAACCTCAACGAGCAACATGAAAAATAATCCCGCACAAACCTAAGCGGGAAACAGGGGTAAATATACACAGAAATGAAAGCAAATGAAAACCAGGTGTGACTGAACCAAAGACAACAAACGGAAAAAGAAATGGATCGGTGATGGCTAGTAGGCCGGCGACGCCGACCACCGCCTGAACAAGGAGAGAAATCACCTTTGGTGGAAGTTGTGACATCAATAGAGTACTAAAGGTCAAGAGGACTAAAAGTCAATAGAGTACTATCGATCAATGGAAATAGTGGTTTTCCTTGGAGGAATTTCAGCCCGGGACTCATAGCTACATGATAACTTCTCATTGGTCCTCATTGGTCCAAATTGTTTACACATTGAGCCTGAAATTGGCCCAGTTTTATTGCAAGGAATTCTAATTGGTCAACCACAGGCTAGGGTTGGGTTATAAAACTACATCCTGTCCCTTTGTTCTGTGGAGAGAATCACTGAGGACAGGGGAGAATGAACATCTACCTCTCAGCATAACATCTATGATTTGTCCTCTTTGAATAAACCAATTTTTCTCCTCCTGATTTGCTTTGGGGTCTGTGTTATTGAAGAGTAGCATCAACTGCTAACACTTGGTGCCATGACCCAGATGAATTGGTCTTGAAAAACTCAACTGTGTTGATCCAAAAGAAAGAGAGAAGGCTGAGCACAACCCACAATGGGAGTCAACTCTTAATCTCCTGATTGACTACTAACATATGGCTGGGTGAGTCTAGACCAATGTAATTTTAAGGAACCAAATCAGGTTCAAATATGGGCATGCAATGAGTGATACATATCTGTGATGTAAAACTTGCAAGACTTTTGTTCTGTTACAGGGTTCAGAAATTGGGGGTCAGTCTCGGGTGAAGAAGCATAGTAAGATGATCAGAATCTGAGAATCTGTTGTACACCGCAGTCATCATGTTAGGGATATCTAGGTGAAATGTCCAACTTTTTGTGTCTGAATGTGGTAATTGCACTGGTTTTGCACACTAGATATGCTTAAGTTATTATGCACTATAAAAATTACATTTCTACAACACCAACCACTCTCAAACATTGTGGAGGTGTCGGGGGAGATACAGGGGAAATCCAGGTGTTTTTTCAACCTCTCCAAAGGGCCTGAACATTTAGCCTAGGCATATCCAATGTTTTGGTCCCACATACAAATGAACTGTTCACAAAAACAACATAAAAGCAACAGATATACGTAAAAAAAAAAATATATATATATAAAATATCTTATCAAACAAACTTGGTTATACACGTGTCCTTCACTAAAAAAAAAGGTGCAAAGACAGAAATAAGCTGAACTATTTACAAATGTTTGTTTCACCTGGGATGTAAAACTTGTTCGTTTTACATGCCAGGTGTAGATGAGTAGATTTCACTTCCACCGTAGCTTGTGCATGTCGTGATAGGGAACGCTTCAAAGACTCTCTTCCAGGAAACAAGAAGCGAACTGGCATTACGAAAGCACAAAAACAGACCACTTATAAAAAAACGAAATACATGTAGTAAATTGGCTATATGAAGTAATGAAAATAATTTACTTACAGATCTAAAAGTGGATCCAATCCTTCTAGAAAGCAATGTTCGTCGGCCAAGTCGAAAATCTCGTTGTCCAAATCGCTCCCCTGATTCGAGTCAGATCAGTATTTTATTCAAAGCTTCTATGTCGATATACTTATTCAAATCGGCCTTATTTTTAGCTTCCTGTACGATATTCTTCGTTTTTTTATCCCCTTGAGAAGCCATCTTTCATTCTAACTCGATTAAATCTGTTTACAATGTCATGTAGCTTGCTCAGTGCGTCTCGTCTCTGAGCCAGGTAGCAATAGCTCGCATTACGCATAAAATATTCTAGGCCTTGTTTTGTCCCACCCAGGTAAACAGCATATCCCTGAAAAGTGTATCTCATTGGCTACAAGACTGTCAAGGTAGCATAGTAGCCAATCCCCGTAATGGATGCCTACAGCGCATAACCATTAAATGCAAAGATAGTCCATTCGATGTTGCCATTAAGCCATACAGCATTAGATAACATTGGCAATAGGCTAGATTTGTTCCTACCAACGTAAGGCTCAATTTCCTACCCCTCATGTAGCTATAGCTCAAACACAGACCAAATCGAACCTTACAAGATGTTGTTTGGTGAAAACATTGTGTAAAATAAACTTTTTGACTCTGGGCTGGTGATCAATAACGGTAGGTCACAGGCAGACAAATAAGACACCCTCATGATCTGTGGAGTCCCGGCTTTCGGTGTGTATCAACGTATTCAGTGTTTATTTCATTTATGCTTCACAACGCTAACCAGAATGTAGGTAGCAGCCATCTTGAAATTAGGTCATCAGCTCAGCCTGCCCTAAAACATTCGTATGCCCATATGTGGTAGTAAGTCACACCAAAGATTTTAATGCACAGATCAATAGCTAACGTACTCAACTTTCCACAGACACCCTGCATTTGCAGATAAGGGCTACCGTTCTCATACCAAAAAAACAAATCTAATCCCCAAATACGGGGAGTTTACATTTAAGACATCAGAGCACTCTTGAAGTGAATCCTATTTGAGTCAGTAAAGGATATTCATATGATCGGTAAGCTAAACAAAATCTTGCAGAGAGCCTATCCAACTGACAATCTCTTAGAACAAATAAACTATTGGAACCAAGACTTAAAAATAACTGATATTGGTACAAGGTGGAGGGAATGTTGGAACATAACTAATGAAATTACAGCTAATGAAAATGTACCCTTGATGCAGTATAAACTAACATATAGAATTTATTATACAAGAGACAAACTTCAGAAATTCTAGAGCACAACGGCAGAGTCATTTCTTAAGTGTAAAACTAACAATGACTCAATATCAATGCCTTCTGGGAATGTTATGAAGCCCAACTTTTCTCGGCAATCTTTTTTTTTTTTAAACGTATAATTCAAAACTGGAAATCAATCAATTCTCCATCGTGAACACAATGGAAAGGGTAAAATGCTCATTATCTCTTTCTAAAATTATCTGCTGAAATTGTTGCAACCCTTATGACTAGCCTGTTCAACCTCTTTCGTATCGTCTGAGATTCCCAAAGATTGGAAAGCTGCTGCGATCATCCCCCTCTTCAAAGGGGGTGACACTAGACCCAAACTGCTACAGACCTATATCTATCCTACCCTGCCTTTCTAAGGTCTTCGAAAGCCAAGTTAACAGATTACCGACCATTTCAAATCCCACCGTACCTTCTCCACTATGCAATCTGGTTTCAGAGCTGGTCATGGGTGCATCTCAGCCATGCTCAACTAAACAGCCTTGGTTTCACAAATGACTGCCTCGCCTGGTTCACCAACTACTTCTCTGAAAGAGTTCAGTGTGTCAAATCGGAGGGCCTGTTGTCCGGACCTCTGGCAGTCTCTGGGGGAGCCACAGGGTTCAATTCTCAGGCCAACTCTCTTCTCTGTATACATAAATTATGTTGCTCTTGCTGCTGGTGATTCTCTGATCCACCTCTACGCAGACAACACCATCCTGTATACTTCAGGCCCTCCAGACGAGCTTCAATGCCATACAACTCTCCTTCCGTGGCCTCCAACTGCTCTTAAATGCAAGTAAAACTAAATGCATGTTCTTCAACCGATCGCTGCCCGCACCTGCCCACCCAGCATCACTACTCTGGATGGTTCTGACTTAGAATATGTGGACAACTAGAAATACCTAGGTGTCTGGTTAGACTGTAAACTCTCCTACCAGACTCACATTAAGCATCTCCTATCCAAAATCAAATCTAGAGTCGGCTTCCTACTTCGCAACAAAGCATCCTTCACCAATGCTGCCAACATACCCTCGTAAAACTGACCAGCCTACCGATCCTCAACTTCGGCGATGTCACTTACAAAATAGCCTCCAACAGTCTACTCAACAAATTGGATGCAGCATATCACAGTGCCATCCATTTCGTCACCAAAGCCCCATATACTACCCACCCTTGCGACCTGTATGCTCTCGTTGGCTGGCCCTCGCTTCAAACTCATCACCAAACCCACTGGCTCCAGGTCATCTACAAGTCTCTGCTAGTTAAAGCCCCACCTTATCGCAGCTCACTGTTCACCATAGCAGCACCCAGATGTAGCACGCGCTCCAGCAGGTATATCGCACTAATCACCCCCAAAGCCAATTCTTCCTTTGGCCGCTTTTCCTTCCAGTTCGCTGCTGCCAATGACTGGAACGAACTGCAAAAATCACTGACGCTGGAGACTCATATCTCCCTCACTAGCTTTAAGCACCAGCTGTCAGAGCAGTTCACTGTACTGCACCTGTAAATAGCACATCCAACTACCTCATCCCATACTGTATTTATTTATTTTTCTTGCTCCTTTGCACCCCAGTATCTCTACTTGCACATTCATCTACTGCACATCATTTACTCCAGTGTTTAATTGGTATATTGTAATTAATTCTGCCTATTTATTGCCTTACCTCACCTCATTTGCACACACTGTATATTGTAACAGTTGTCTGTGGTGGAAGAAGGTGAGGACCAATTCGCAGCGTTGTAAGTGTTCATATTCTTTAATAGAACTCAGAACACTAAAATACAAAACCAACACGAAACCAAAACAGTTCTGTCTGGTACAGATACAAACCAGAAAACAATCACCCACAAATCAAGGGTGAAAACAGGCTGCCTAAGTATGGTTCTCAATCAGGGACAACGATTGACAGCTGCCTGTGATTGAGAACCATACCAGGCCAAACACAGAAATACCAACTCATAGAAAAACAAACATAGACAGCACACCCAACTCACTCCCTGACCATACTAAAACAAATACATAACAAAAGAACTAAGGTCAGAACGTGACATATATAGACTTTTTTCTACTGTATTATTGACTATATGTTTGTTTATTCCATGTGTAACTCTGTGTTGTTGTATGTGTCGAACTTCTTAAATGAAATGAATAAATAAAATAACTAATCTAATGTTGAAAGTGCGTGGGCGACAAAGGGAAACAAAATGGTGCAGATTGAGGCCACGTGGCGGACAGTGATGTGGGCGATGGAGATGGGGTGTGATGTTGTGGGTCTGGGCAGGCGTGATGTAGATGATGTTTGTGCGATGTCGTTTGTATGTGTATGTTTTGTTTTGTTAGATTTTTTTTGATATCTTACAAAACAATTCCATAAAAAGGAAGCACAAAGGTGATGTACTTAATACAAACTCTTTGTGGTTTACCTTTTTAAATCTAACCCTTAATCGATTCAGAGGGGGTGCTGAAGCCTTGTGAAGTCTAATGTTTGATTCATGACTGGCTATGACCCCTCATGCCTGCCCTGATTATATCTCTAATTATGGGGAAGCCAATCTCAGACACTGGCTTACATCAGTGGATTACACTCTGCTAGACTCCTTGGGCCTAATTGAATCTGTGGACTCAATCATTCCTGTTTTTATTCAATTAAAGCAAATCTGGGATGGTGGGCTTAATATCTGTCCTGGTAGTGCCTGGTGGTCTCATGACAAATTACTAAAGCGAGTGTATAGAATACAAATAATGTTCCCATACCCCTTACCAATGGTTTTCAGTTCAGATTCTATGAAGCTAAAGACTTACACTACATGACCAAAAGTATGTGGACACCTGCTCATCGAACAGCTCATTCTAAAATCATGGGCATTAATATGGAGTTGGTTGCCCTTTGCTGCTACAGTATAACAGCCTCCACTCTTCTGGGAAGGCTTTCCACTAGATGTTGGAACATTGCTGTGGGGACTTGCTTCCGTTCAGCCTCAAGTGCATTAGTGAGGTTGGGTGTTGGGCGATTGATGTTGGGCGATTAGGCCTGACTCGCAGTCGTCGTTCCAATTAATACCAAAGATGTTCCATGGGGTTGAGGTCATTTAATTAAGCTCCTGACGAACAGTTCTTGCGCTGACGTTGCTTCCAGAAGCAGTTTGGAAATCGGTAGTGAGTGTTGCAACAAAGTACAATTTTTTCGCGCTACACACTTCAGCACATTCTGTTTCCTACCACTTTGCGGCTGTGCTGTTGTTGCTCCTAGACGGTTCAAGTCATTGAGCTCTTCAGTAAGGCCATTCTATCGCCAAATGTTTGTCTATGGAGATTGCATGGCGTTGTGCTCAATTTTATACACCTGTCAGCAATGGGTGTGGCTGAAATATCCGAATCCACTAATGTGAATGGGTTTCCACATATTTTTGTATATATGGCGTAAATAACACTAGATGCCATAAAATAAAAAACTCAGTGCAAGGTGGTGTGATGTTCTACTTCTGAGTAGTTTTATCAGGCTACAATGAGAAGCCTATTAGAGGAGATGTCTTTGTTGTGGCAGTTTCCGCACTGATATCAGAGCTTGCTTTCAAAACAATCACAGCGGGGAAGCAAGCACACACAACCCCATTTACATTTAAGAAAAATCTTCTTGCTGGCCCCCTGAATTGGGCTTTGTTACACTGCGAGCAGATGTGTCAACAGATGTTGACAATATTCGAGCTAAGACTGGTGGACGCAGTAGCTGAATTATTCCACTTTACAAGACACTGATGCAGACGGAAGACATCGGTACGAAAGCAATTAGGTACGGGAGAAATTAGATCAGACTGTAATTAGGTTTGTCACCAATCCAATTCTACAAAATAACAGAAGATAGAAACAGACAGACAATAATGTAAGTTATGTAATTGAAACTGATTTTGGTGCCGGCGATGATCAGTATACAGCACAGTATAATATAACAAAGTACAGCAGGTCTCTCCAACCTCGTTCCTGGAGCGCTAGCATCCTGTAGGTTTTCACTCTCACGCCAATCTGATTCTAAAAATTAGCTGGATGATAAAATTAATAGTTACAACTGGAGTTTGGAGCAACAACCTACAGGAAGATAGCTCTCCAGGAACAGGGTTGGAGAGCCCTGTAGTACAGCAAACGCCTTCCAGGTGTTGATGCTAAAGTTTTGGCAGTGACTCTTGTAACATTGTCACCTTGCCATCTGGGGCAGGTGATACAGGATCCTTCTCACCTGTCAGTTCCTCAACCACAATGTGTCCCTCACCTCCACTATGTCCCCCTAAGGTTCACCACTCGTTGTCGATCTGCTTTTCCACAGTTGGAGGTGATTCCCAGTCTGGCCATCTATTTTTTCTTACTTTGCTCATATTGTCAAGGGGACAATGTTGCCGTCCTTACCTTGCATTATCATACACTCTGTTTGTTGTCGTCGATTTGGCGAGTTAGGAATCATTTAGCATTTAGTCACACAGAAAAAAGTTAAATAATGTTATATTTCATGCTTTTCCAGAGCTATAGTGTTTTGAATCTTTGTTGCAAGGCCACACCTTACCTGAATCTCAGATAAGAAAGTCAATAGTTTTCAGGCAGAACTCACTCTTTTTCTAATCAAGGGCTTTGATTATTTGCACTTTATGGACTGATGCATGTGCACTCAGTACCACTCAAACGTGCAACCTGCTTTCTTGAAGGTACTGGGTCAGCCTAGGCTACATCTGATTTCTCGACGGTAACTGGCAAGGCTACTGATGTCAGTTCCCATCGCCTGGAGTGATTATGTAGCCCCTGTTGTCTTCCAAGACTCTGGCTAAATTGGATGTGGCAACAGAGAATCAATGAGAGCTGGGGAGTCCTGAAATAAATTGTCTTGGGAGAAACACTGGCATGCAGATTGAGCTGCTGTGGGGCGCTCTGGGACATCGTGCACCACTGCTGCTGCCTGTATTAAGACATCCTCCACTGACACCTTGGAAAGAAGGGGAAAAGACAAGGCTTTGGTTTTTTATCAGATTGGCATTCATCCCTCTCTCCCTCCCTCCATCCCATGCCCCACGTTGCATACAGGCTATGCCAAGCTCATTGATACAAAACACAATATAGAACAGAAAGGGCTTTGTGGATGTCTATGAAAACAAAGGAAAACTAATTTAGATGGAGGGAGTACACAGTCTTTGCCTGCAGAAGATGAATATGTCATTAGCCTGGTTAACCCTGGCAGTAAATTGTTTTAAATCCAGAGAGCGCGAAATGCATTATATAAAACTGCTCGGATCAGATCTGGACCATTGCTTTAAAGCAGACATTCTGCAACCCAATTAATTTGAAATGATTGTTCATAGAGAACAAAAGAAAAACTCATTTATTTTTGTTTTACACGTCATATTGATTTCATGCTCGCACGACTAACCTGGCTCGATAAAACTGAGTTCTTCAAAATTAATTATCCTCTCTGGGATTTGATACATGCTCATTGTTCTTTTCATGTCGACAGCAGCTCCAAATACGCTCAAAAGCGCTTGCAAGCGAGTCAAATAGAAAATGTATCTCAGAACCATTTGCAGTTTGTGTTAATACACGTTGACCTTTCAGGTTTAGCAATTGTATGTACTATGTAACAATGTGTACCTACTGAACCTATGGAACTACCATTAGGGATACTTACTGTTAAGTGGGACCAATCTTCCTGAAAGAACACAGAGAATGCAGAGAATCTGATTGGACAAAGGGACAGGCCAACGAGAATAGAGCTGCCATATCACTTTGATTATAAAGACAAGTCTTTCATTCATTGTAACACCAATGCCTCCATTGATTTTCTCCATCAAACATCCAGACCTTCTATGTACCTTTTGCCATCTGTCCAAAAGAAGCTCCAAACCCATATCTCAACACTCAGCTATGCAGCGGTGGGTCAAGTAGTCATTTCTCTGAAGTCGAGAGGCCTCCCTGCTGATCGTTCAGTAACGGCAAGCATGTTTCCTGTAATTTTTCACCTGCATGACAACCGTCTGGGTCTTCTCGAGGTACACTTGTGTTCCTTAAGTGCCCGTGAGACAAGTTATGATTTTACAACCAAAGCGCCGCAAGCCGTTTATCGTGCCCGGGAGTCAAGTCAAGTCATAAGTCGCTCCTAACGGACAGACGGTTTGTAACCAGGTAGCGGGCGGCTCTTGACAGCTGCTCCCCAGTTGGAACATCAATTTAATTTGTGCCGTACCTACCTGCCTCTTAGAATCTCCTAGCAGTTTTGACGTCTGTAAAGCATTCACAGTGGGATGTTGGTATTAATGAAATGTGGCTTTGAGTTCAACCCATGTACAGTGATGTGTCAGTGTTTTCCTTCCGGCTAATAATGTGTGTTATGCCTGTAAGTGACTACGTAATCTCCGCTGAGATTTTACATAACTTATTTGAATAACGATTGTGCATGATGCGACAGTCACAACAAAACAACAACCACTGGTCGACAACAAATATGATGACTCATATAACAGTCATACATGCCATTGTAAAAAAAACAACTCCACCAACGATCCAGTTGTTATCCATACACAGGTGCTATCTAGAACCTAAAATGGTCTTTCGGCTAACCACATAGGACAACCCTTTTTTGATACAGGTTAAACCCCCTTTTGGTTCCAGGCAGAACACTTTTGGGTTCCGTGTAGAACAGAGGGTTCTACATGGAACCCAAAAGGGTTCTACTTGGAACAAAAAAGGTTTATCCTATGGGGACAGCCGAAGGACTCTTTTGGAAGCCTTTTTTGTATCTTACTGTAATGCAAGCACAGCGGATTGTTATTGTTCCTATGACTCCTCGCTCTTATGAAACCAAAATATATCAGCCTTTACTGTTAGGAGAGCTGACATTGGATAAAACAAAAGTTAGAAATGTGTCATGCTTTACATAAGATGTGAGGACGAAGTCATTTCCCCCTATCTGTAGCAACAAGCCCAAAATAATCAGATGAAAGTGAATAAAAAGTTCTGAAAATATCCCAACTTGCTGTATAGTTCAACCTCATGTTACATAAGTTGTAAAAGGAGATATTGAAGCTGAAATATAAAAGATGAATCCCCTGTCAAGAGATTCAGATATCTAACTTCATAGAGGAGACAATCAGACGTGATAATTTCCTTATAGACAGTTCTGACAGCATCCATAATACACACTGCTAAGGAGCTTCTCTCACACTGACATCGCCCATGAAAAATTCAAATAGAGGAAGAACATTTTCAAATATATTTTACATCTGCTTTACTTGAACAACATTTAACAAGTGAAAAACAGCTACTGCTGAACCTCATTTGTAAACAGCCATGTTTTTGACCTGCGATTGATTGATATTAGCCAGGTACTGTAGAAGCCTTTGTGGTTGAAATGCTAAGCTCAAGACTCCAGGGAAATCCTTCAAACGATCATTAAATCAACTGGCTTACAGAAAATTCAATAGAATGGAAGGGGGAGGGTAGAATTAGCCCTTGAGAGTATGGGAAATAAGGTATGATGTGCTCAGCTTTGCATTTTCTCATGAAAATATGTCTGTTTTGTGAAAATACTGTTGAGTTAAGAAACTTTTTCAGTTGGAATATTTTTGAATCTAGATACACTCTTTCCTTTGATAAAAAATATAAAATGCATGCACAGCATGGCGTAATTTTGTCTTCACAAACCCACGGAGAGAACTGTGATTAGAAATTTGGTAACACAAAATAACCAAAAATGTCAATTAATCTCTTTGAGAATGCTAAACTTTGATGGTTAATGCAATTCAATTAATTGACTAAAGCTTTGAAAGGCGTTAAACAGACATGATTGATTTAAAGATAGCCAGACTCTCCACGCCTTTGAATATTGGCCCATTCATGAATAACAACATTTCCCTCACAGAAGTGGATAAAACGTTGTTTATACGTATTGCAATTAAGTCCACCTCCGAGATGATTGATTTCATTTGAACTCATGAATAATTCTCTTTGACCTCGGTGTTACTGAAGGCCAGCACAGATAGTGTTTCATCAGGCTTAGTGAACAGATGTCGTGTTAATGTGTTGACAATAACTACGTTACATATTTTTTTTCCTCAATCATCTCTTTTAGTTGCTCCATCCCTCTAAAAATGGTTTTGTCAGAATACTTTGTGCAGCATTCAATGACAGCATCTGTATCCTGTGAACGTCTTCCATTTACGTGTGAGCGTTTATGTGCACGCCATATGTCACGTCCCATTCGAGGAATTTGAGCCTTACGACAGTTTTATGAAGAATGATAAAAAGCCCACTTCACTGCTTATCCCGCATACAAAAAAAGAGAGACTTATCTTCTCAGTTAAATTTCAATTTATGAAAGGCTTAACCTCCCTGGCAGATATGCCTCGCTTTCATCACAGCCAACTTCTATTTGCTTGGGTTTATCTGTCACCAGACATCTGCAAATGTGACAGAAATACATTACACAACTGTAACGATGGCAGGAACAAATCTAGCGGAATAACGTACACTAGCGGATGCTGTGCAAACTACAAAGTTGTGCATTAGTCCAAATGTGTGACGATGTGTCCCCGATGGTGCATTACGAACCCAAACAAACAGTAGGTCTTATATCACAGCTTACCCAAACCTTTGCATCTTCCAGTCCCCTTTGGACATGTGGGACACATTATTACCAGGAAGCTGATACAGCAATTAAAACCTGGGAAATACTTTCAACAGTTCAACATTGTGTCAAAAGGTGACGTACTGTGTAGGCTGCTGTACCGGCTTTATAGTCTGTTTCTGTGATACATCTGGTAATAGGACGGGTGACACTCATGTCATTCATTCAAATCTAATTGTATTTGTCACGTGCTTCGTAGACAACAGGTCTCGACTAACAGTGAAATGCTTACTTATGGGTCCTTTTCCAACAATGCCGAGTTAAAGATGAGATTACAAATGTGCATAGAAAAGGTGACATGAGGAATAAATACTGCGCTACCAAGCGAAAGAGTAGTAACTGCGCATTTGGTAAAACATTTGTTAATGCCATTCTTGATACATTAGATACGTGCCTTATCATGTGCACAAAATATCCTGCCTCCATTGTGTTGTGTCGTGGAGAAAATGGGAGGTCATGTTTGCAGTCACTGCAAAAAGTTACAGTAAAACCAAGGGGAAAATCAGTTACTGCCTTTTACCTTGGTTTGATCAAGCTTTGGGATTCAGCGTCCATGGTTTACCTTAGTATTATTGACTGTTATTTGCTGATACAAGTATAAAGCTATATGAAACTGACAGCCATATAAAAATACATTTATGGAAAAAAACTGTAGGTGCACCAAGCAAAAGGCAGTAACTGCCGTAAAGGGTCAAATGTAATGTCAGATGTCAGGGTCAATATGAATAAAACATGACCTCATGGTAAGACAACAGATAATCACATTTCCAGTGATCTGCCTGTAACTCATTTGGCTGAACAATGAAAAAACTTGAAATCCATTTTTCTCAGTTACACTCAACGAGCAGTTACTGCCCTTTTGCTTGGTAGGGCAGAATACACAGTGAATAATGGATAAAAAATAATGGCTATATAGAGGGAGTAGAAAACAACATGGCTATATATAGGAAGTAGAAAACAACATGGCTATATATAGGAAGTAGAAAATAACATGGCTATATATAGGAAGTAGAAAACAACATGGCTATATATATAGGGAGTAGAAAACAACATGGCTATATATAGGAAGTAGAAAACAACATGGCTATATATAGGAAGTAGAAAATAACATGGATATATATAGGAAGTAGAAAACAACATGGCTATATATATAGGGAGTAGAAAACAACATGGCTATATATAGGAAGTAGAAAACAACATGGCTATATATAGGAAGTAGAAAATAACATGGCTATATATAGGAAGTAGAAAACAACATGGCTATATATATAGGAAGTAGAAAACAACATGGCTATATATAGGAAGTAGAAAACAACATGGCTATATATAGGAAGTAGAAAACAACATGGCTATATATAGGAAGTAGAAAACAACATGGCTATATATAGGAAGTAGAAAACAACATGGCTATATATAGGAAGTAGAAAACAACATGGCTATATATAGGAAGTAGAAAATAACATGGCTATATATAGGAAGTAGAAAATAACATGGCTCTAAAATATAAGAAGTAGAAAATAACATGGCTATGTTAACAGCTAACAGTGCCTTCGGAAAGTATTCAGACCCATTGACTTTAAAAATCCTCAGCAATATACACACAATACCACATAATAACCTAGAAAAAACAGGTTTTAAGACTTAAAAACAGAAATACCTTGCTTCAACAAAGCACCTTCAACTTATGTAAATGTGATATTTCATTTTTTAATAAAAAAAATAATAAATTAGCAAAAATGTCTACACCTGTTTTTGCTTTGTCATTATGGAGTATTGTGTGTATGTTGATGAGGGAAAATTTAAAAAAAATACATTTTAGAATAAGGCTGTAACCTAACAGAATGTGGATGAAGTGAAGGGATCTGAATACTTTCCCGAAGGCACTTGATGTATATAGGTCATAGAAAATAATATGGCTATATACTGTATAGGGAGTGGAAAATAACATGGCTACTGTATATTCAGGGAGTACCAGTACCGAGTCGATGTGCAGGGGTACGAGGTGATTGTTGTAGTGGTATACTGTACATATAGATAGGGGTAAAGTGACAAGGCAACAGGATAGATAATAGACAGTAGCAGTAGCGTATGTGGTGAGTGTGTGTGTGGCATCAGTATGCATGTGTGTGCATGTTATGTGTGTGTGTGTGTGTGTGTGTTTATGTGTGTGTTGGGGTGTCAGTGGAAGTATGTGTGAGTATGGGGTTAGAGTCCAGTGTGTGTGCATAAAGTCAGTGCAAGAGAGTTAGTGCAAAAATGGTACATGCAGGTAGTCTGGGGAGCCATTTGATTAGCTATCTAGCAGTCTTGTTTAGATGTCTTATGGCTTGGGGCAAGAAGCTTTTCAGGTCCCAGGTTGTTCCAGACTTGGTGCATTGGTATAGCTTGCCGTGCGATTGCAGAGAGAACAGTCTATGGCTTGGGTGGCTCGAGACTTTGACAATTTTTGGGGCCTTCCAGTTGGATGGGTGTAATTTTTGGGGCCAATGAGAATACAACATGGAGAACGTCTGCATAGCTTTCTGAGTCAGATGGATCACACACACACAAATACACACACACTTAATTGTTCATTGAATTGTGTCCCAGGGCCATGTAAGAATGACAGGGTAACACTCCCCTCTTTCTCAGCGCAGTCCAACCGTCTCCTGGCTGACGGTTCAGAAGAGTTTGCAGTGCCACTTCTGGTCTGTGCCTGACCTTTTCAAAGTTATACATACAAAATGAGATTCTGCTCCTGCAGGACTATACCATTTGGGACTGATTCCATAACTTAGTAGACACTTTCGGCGGTGTGAAGAATTCCAAATGCCCATAGAGACGCATTGTATAGTTTTTTCCTGCTGCAGTCATTTTGCGCCTCAGATCTCACACATCCAATATTGGGGGTAATATTCCAATGACCTTTTCTCTGCTATATTTGGGGAAAGGTGAAAATATTGTTCCATCATGCTTCTCCAACTGCAATTTCAAGAGCTGTGCCTGGTTGGAAAAAAGTACAACTTACCCCTTCCAAACTCATTAATAAACCAGTTCTCTAAATAAATAAATAAAATAATTGGCTCCTAATCTAAATAGCTACATTACATTTTTCACAGTTTAGACTAGTGTTGTCAATACTGTTGGAAAGATAGCTGAAGAAATATCATTTTAACTCACTTTCCACAAGTCTTGCTACTCAGCCTAGTCTGATATGACCAATGATATTTACATTGCGTTAACGCACTCAGGATCATAAATAAACGTGTTCATTTTAGTCCTGCTGTTTCGAATGACAAATTACCCACCTTGTAAATGTTGTCAACAGATGGCAAAATTACTGAACCACATTACATGGCACTTCAGGGATATGTAATGTGGCGTTTGCCTCTCATTAGGGTGCTAAGTGATGCGCGGTCTCCATTCTTCTCACTCAGGTCTATTTTCCAACACATCAATATATCATATTAGTATTATGAGCTTCCCAGTCAGAGAAATGTGAACAGAACAAGATTCACGTGGCAGTATTTTAACCCTCACATATCCTGCCAATGCAAACCCACCCTACATATATTACAAGACGTGTTGCCCCCAGACAACGCTACACAGCGTGATCAAAAGTGGCTACAGCAGTTACACCGTCGACTATCTGCACCGAAATGTAGCTAGAATTATTCACTTTTCACAGGTTACACAACGGTGTTGTTAGGCAACAGGGTCTGGAGGAGGTGTGGATGAGGTCAGGGTAGCGTTATATAACCCCCCATCAGCTTCTTGAAGGAAATTATCTGGACTGATATGCTGAGAAGCATCTGAATATGTCTCTCGACACACAAGTGCCCTCATTGTGTCCCTCTGAGCAGCAATTACCTGACTCCCTCTGTCACTCTCGTTTCTCTTCTTTCGCTTCTTGCCACAATTGATGGCGGGGACAGACTTGGATGATGGTCACAGATTTTCAATAGCATCCGTCTGCAATAGCCTGGTCATCTCAGCTAGCAGCTCTGTGATGTGTTTTTTTTCTCTCCCATCATTCAAAAGTGATTGTCCCAAAATATTGTGTTTCTGCTTGGTGAGGCCTGCAGTCTGTTTTGGTTTAATATGGCCTTTTGTTTTTTTTATCATCTATTTTAAAACTATCAATGTAAAAAATGATCCAAATGTTTCTCAACAACAATGTTTGAAGGTCACCCCCTTTGGCCCTATTAATCTCTCGAAGGGACTAATATAATATGAATGGATAAACTGTTCTAATAACTCGTAATAGATGTTTATCAATTCATTGGCCACCATTATGAAGTTAACTTTGCTCAAACATTTTGATAGACCATGTTCCCTATTGTTCTAGCTATTGTGGTCAGTTAAGTTCCCTTCTGCAGAGTCTGCAAGCAGGTTCTAACACCATTGTAAAGTAAACTGTCTTTATTGTTCTCTATGGGTTGTTCCACCTCAAAGAGCACAATTAAGAGGATTTTGACACCCACCGTCTCAGATTGTGCTAAGATCGTTCTCGTGTTTAGAAAGAGATAAGATTCAGATTTCTGAAACATTATTTTGTTTAAATATAATTGGATCTCTAAGAATTTAAGCTAATTGGTACTTGGTATTTTATAAGGATCCCCATTAGCTGTTGCGAAAGCTACTCTTCCTGGGGTCCCCACAAAACATGAAACATAACATAATACAGAACATTAATAGACAAGAACAGCTCAAGGACAGAACTACATCAATTTAAAAATTACACATGTAGCCTACATATTAATACATACTGTACACACAAACTATCTAGGTCAAATAGGGGAGAGGCGTTGTGCTGTGAGGTGTTGCTTTATCTGTTTTTTGAAAGCAGGTTTGATTGCACCCATTTATAGGATTCATAAAATCTTCAATAAGATTAGTACCGAATACAGTATAGTACCGAACATTCGATTTCAAAATCAAATCAAATCAAATTTATTGGTTGCATACACAGATTTGAAGAAGCGAAATGCTTGTTTTTCTAGCTCCAACAGGGCAGTAACAGCTAGCAATGCAAAACAATTCACACATTATCCAAAAAGTGAAAAGAATGTCATTAAGAAATATCAGAACGCGTAATGTGTGTATAGACAGTAAATCAAATCAAAATCAAATCAAATGTATTTATATAGCAATTCGTACATCAGCTGATATCTCAAAGTGCTGTACAGAAACCCAGCCTAAAACCCCAAACAGCAAGCAATGCAGGTGTAGAAGCACGGTGGCTAGGAAAAACTCCCTAGAAAGGCCAAAACCTAGGAAGAAACCTAGAGAGGAACCAGGCTATGTGGGGTGGCCAGTCCTCTTCTGGCTGTGCCGGGTGGAGATTATAACAGAACATGGCCAAGATGTTCAAATGTTCATAAATGACCATCATGGTCAAATAATAATAATCACAGGCAGAACAGTTGAAACTGGAGCAGCAGCACGGCCAGGTAGACTGGGGACAGCAAGGAGTCATCATGTCAGGTAGTCCTGAGGCATGGTCCTAGGGCTCAGGTCCTCCGAGAGAGAGAAAGAAAGAGAGAAAGAGAGAATTAGAAAGAGCATACTTAAATTCACACAGGACACCGGATAGGACAGGAGAAGTACTCCAGATATAACAAACTGACCCTAGCCCCCCACATGTAAACTACTGCAGCATAAATACTGAAGGCTGAGACAGGAGGGGTCAGGAGACACTGTGGCCCCATCCGAGGACACCCCCGGACAGGGCCAAACAGGAAGGATATAACCCCACCCACTTTGACAAAGCACAGCCCCCACACCACTAGAGGGATATCTTCAACCACCAACTTACCATCCTGAGACAAGGCCGAGTATAGCCCACAAAGATCTCCGCCACGGCACAACCCCGGGGGGGGGGGGGGGGCGCCAACAACCCAGACAGGAAGATCACATCAGTGACTCAACACACTCAAGTGACGCACACCTCCTAGGGACGGTATGAAAGAGCCCTAGTAAGCCAGTGACTCAGCCCCTGTAATAGGGTTAGAGGCAGAGAATACCAGTGGAAAGAGGGGAACCGGCCAGGCAGAGACAGCAAGGGCGGTTCGTTGCTCCAGAGCCTTTTCATTCACCTTCACACTCCTGGGCCAGACTACACTCAATCATATGACCCACTGAAGAGATGAGTCTTCAGTAAAGACTTAAAGGTTGAGACCGACAGTATGGTGTGTCTCAACTGTATGGACAGTATATGAATAGAAAAGGTGTGCACAGCAGTAGTTATGTAGGATGAGTCATGACTAGTACACAGTATATACACATGAAGTGGGTAAAACAGTATGTAAACATCACTAAAGTGACCTGACCAGTGTTCAATGACTACAGTGCCTTGCGAAAGTATTCGGCCCCCTTGAACTTTGCGACATTTTGCCACATTTCAGGCTTCAAACATAAAGATATAAAACTGTATTTTTTTGTGAAGAATCAACAACAAGTGGGACACAATCATGAAGTGGAACGACATTTATTGGATATTTCAAACTTTTTTAACAAATCAAAAACTGAAAAATTGGGCGTGCAAAATTATTACTTTCAGTGCAGCAAACTCTCTCCAGAAGTTCAGTGAGGATCTCTGAATGATCCAATGTTGACCTAAATGACTAATGATGATAAATAAAATCCACCTGTGTGTAATCAAGTCTCCGTATAAATGCACCTGCACTGTGATAGTCTCAGAGGTCCGTTAAAAGCGCAGAGAGCATCATGAAGAACAAGGAACACACCAGGCAGGTCCGAGATACTGTTGTGAAGAAGTTTAAAGCCGGATTTGGATACAAAAAGATTTCCCAAGCTTTAAACATCCCAAGGAGCACTGTGCAAGCTATAATATTGAAATGGAAGGAGTATCAGACCACTGCAAATCTACCAAGACAAAGCCATTTCTTAAAGATATCCATAAAAAGTGTTGTTTAAAGTTTGCCACAAGCCACCTGGGAGACACACCAAACATGTGGAAGAAGGTGCTCTGGTCAGATGAAACCAAAATTGAACTTTTTGGCAACAATGCAAAACGTTATGTTTGGCGTAAAAGCAACACAGCTGAACACACCATCCCCACTGTCAAACATGGTGGTGGCAGCATCATGGTTTGGGCCTTTCTTCAGCAGGGACAGGGAAAATACAGGACCATTCTGGAAGAAAACCTGATGGAGTCTGCAAAAGACCTGAGACTGGGACGGAGATTTGTCTTCCAACAAGACAATGATCCAAAACATAAAGCAAAATCTACAATGGAATGGTTCAAAAATAAACATATCCAGGTGTTAGAATGGCCAAGTCAAAGTCCAGACCTGAATCCAATCAAGAATCTGTGGAAAGAACCTAAAACTGCTGTTCACAAATGCTCTCCATCCAACCTCACTGAGCTCGAGCTATTTTGCAAGGAGGAATGGGAAAAAAATTCAGTCTCGATGTGCAAAACTGATAGACATACCCCAAGCGACTTACAGCTGTAATCGCAGCAAAAGGTGGCGCTACAACGTATTAACTTAAGGGGGCTGAATAATTTTGCACGCCCAATTTTTCAGTTTTTGATTTGTTAAAAAAGTTTGAAATATCCAATAAATGTCGTTCCACTTCATGATTGTGTCCCACTTGTTGTTGATTCTTCACAAAAAAATACAGTTTTATATCTTTATGTTTGAAGCCTGAAATGTGGCAAAAGGTCGCAAAGTTCAAGGGGGCCGAATACTTTCGCAA
The DNA here is from genome assembly GCF_013265735.2 of Oncorhynchus mykiss. Taxonomy (NCBI): domain Eukaryota; kingdom Metazoa; phylum Chordata; class Actinopteri; order Salmoniformes; family Salmonidae; genus Oncorhynchus; species Oncorhynchus mykiss. The sequence goes on from NC_048579.1 coordinate 22,621,393, forward strand.
GGCACTGTATGTACATAGGGCAGCAGTCTCTAAGATGCAGGGTAGAGTACTAGGTGGTTGCCGGCTAGTAACAGTGACTAAGGTTCAGGGCAGGGTACTGGGCGGAGTCCAGTTTAATAACAGTCTGATGGCCTGGAGATGGAAGCTGTTTTTCAGTCTATCAGTCCCAGCTTTGATGCACCTGAACTGTCTCCGCCATCTAGATGGTAGCGGGTGAAAAGGCCAATGCGAGGGGTGGCTGAGGTCCTTGATGATCTTCTTGGCCTTCCTGTGACACGGGTGCTGTAGATGTCCTGGAGGGCAGGTAGTGTGCCCCCGGTGATGTGTTGGGCTGCCTCTGCCTCTGGAGAGTCCTGCGATTGCGGGCGTTGCAGTTGCTGTACCAGGTAATGATACAGCCCGACAGCCCGCTCTCGATGGTGCATCTATAGAAGTTTGTGAGGATCTTAGGGGGATAGCCACATTTTTTCAGCCACCTGAGGTTGTAGAGGCACTGTTGCGCCTTCTTCACCACGCTGTCGGTGTGTAGGGACCATTTCAGGTCCCCAGTGAGGTACACTCTGAGGAACTTTTGACCCTCTTCAATACGGCCCATTGATGTGGATGGGGGTGCGCTCTCTCTGCTGCCTCCTGTAGTCCATGATCAGCTCATTTGTTTTGTTGACGTTGAGGGAGATGCTATTTTCCTGGCACCCCTCCGCCAGGGCTCTCACCTCTTCCCTGAAGGCTGTCTTGTCACTGTTATTAATCAGGCATGTTGTCAACAAACCTGATAATTGAGATGGAGAGGTGCGTGGCCACACAGTCATGGGTGAACAGGAAGTACAGGAGGTGGCTCAGCAAGCACCCCAATGGGCACCTCGTGTTGAAGATCAGTGTGGCGGATGTGTTGTTGCCTACCTTTACCACTTGGGGTCAGCCCGTCAAGAAGTCAAGGACCCAATTGCACAGGGCGGGGTTCAGACCCAGGGCCCTGAGCGTAGTGATGAGCTTGAAGGTCACTATGGTTTTCTTACAGCATTCTTACATACAGTAAGTATTTATCTTGTCCAGGTGGGATAGGGCAGTGTGCAGTGCGATGGCACCATCCATAGATCTGTTGGGATAAATTGTAGTGGGTCTAAGGTGTTGGTTAAAGTTGGATGTGATATGATCCTTAACTAGCCTCTCAAAGCACTTCATGATGACAGAAGTGAGTGCCATGGGGCGACAGTCATTTAGTTCAGTTACCTTCGCTTTCTTGGGTACAGGAACAATGGTAGACATCTTGAAGCATGTGGCGACAACAGACTGGGATAGGGAGAGATTGAATAGGTCTGTAAACACTCCAGCCTGCTGGTCTGCACATGCCCTGAGTTGTTGGGATGGGATTGGGACTGATGTTTTTTTTAGCAGGAAGAAGTTTACTCCAAATCGGATGTTGGATATTATATTTATTTAATATTATATGAATCCTATAAGTTAAAAGGGCCAATTTAGGTGCAATCAATTAGCTTAATTTCTCAGGGATCAAATTAAATATTCAACAAAATAATGTTGCAGGAATGCCGATCTTATGTTTCTAACTATATAAACGATTTCAGAACAATCTCTGATGGTGGGTGTCAAAATCCTCTTTCTTGTACTTTTTGAAGTGGAACAACCCATACAACTATGCAGACATTTTCCTTTGCAATGGTGTTAGACTGAAAATAGACAATTTGCCCTATTTTTGCTATCAAAATGTTTTAGCAAAGTTAACTTCATAATTGTGGCCAATTAACCATGTTTTATACGTTATTAGAACTGTTTATCATTTCATATTATGTTAGTCTATTAGAGAGATTAATGGGGCCAAAGGTGTGACCTTCAAACATTGTCATGGCTTGCTGCAATGACATGGAACGACTCTCATGTCAGTTTATATCACCCCAATGTTTTTATGTTTTACCACCAATGCAGCAGTGCTCTCAAGATCAATGTGTCTGATACCCATCAGTCAGAGAAGGTCAATAAGAGTGCATCGGTGGGGTGGGGGTCGAACCAAATTTCCAGAACCTCACTATAATTGGTCAATTAACCTTAACAAACCTCTCAAAATTAAAAGGGTGAAAACTGCAGCTGGCAGTTAGAGATAGAGCTGGTAGATTAGGGTATGCTAATTGTTTCAATAACCCAGTTGGATCCCAGCTAGCGGGGATATCACGTTGGATTATTTTAAAACATGAGACGCTTCCTCATTCAAAGGAAATTGGAGAAACTTCCACGCTGAATAGATGGGTAATGAGGTTCCACATCCGACAGTAATTACAGTAGCTGTTTTTGACATATAAGCAACGGGTGTCTTATTCTCTCCACTGAATAACGTCTATTTTCACTACAAGAGGAGCATATCTCATGCTCCTGCTGAACCCTATGTTTGATTTCTGCTTTTTCATCAGATGAAAAAAATCTGATTCTGATGCCTGGCCATATTTCATGTCAAGCTTTGTGACTTAGTTTGATACCTCTGAAGGTGATAGTGGGCATTGCATGAATACCAATTAGGCACCAATTTGTTTTCTGCTTCTGGAGATTGACTCTGATTTGAAGCTGGTCATTAATGGCATTAATGTTAATGCCTGTTGTGGTGAAAGTGAATCATTATCGTACTGAATAAAAATATAAATGCAACAATTTGAAAGATTTTACCGAGATACAGTTCACATAAGAAAGTCAATTGAAATAAATTCATAAGACTCTAATCTATGGATTTGACATGTTTGGGCAGGGGTGCACTGGGGAGCCAGGCCCAGCCAATCAGAATGAGTTTTTCTCCACAAAAGGGCTTTATTACAGACATAAATACTCATCAGCACCCCTGGATGTGGAGGTCCTGGGCTTGTGTGAGGCCAGTTGGACGTACTGCCAAATTCTCTAAAACAATGTTGGAGAAATTAACATTCAATTCTCTGGCAACAGCTATGGTGGACAATCCTGCAGTCAGCATGCCAATTCCATGCTCCCTCAAAACTTGATACATCTGTGGTATTGTGTTGTATGACAAAACTGCACATTTTAAAGTGGCCTTTTATAGTCCCCAGCACAAGGTGCACCTGTATAATGACCATCCTTTTTAATTAGCTTCTTGATATGCCCCAGCTGTCAGGTGGATGGATTATCTTGACAAAGAAGAAATGCTCACTAACAGGTATGTAAACAAATTTGTGCACAACATTTTAGTGGTATAAGCTTTATGTGCATATGGATAATTTCTGGATTTTTTTATTTCAGCTCATGAAACATGGGTCCAACACTTTACAGGTTGCGTTTATTTTTGTTTAGTGTAGTTGTGTAAGTTAAAACTGTCAAAACTGTTCTCATTCCTAATGATTATTCAGAAAAGTACTTTAAAATGTGAAAAAGAAGACAAGCTTTGCATAAGTGCACTTGCAAACAGTCCTGACTAGTACGGTGAGGTTTATCTACCCGTGTCTGGCAGACTGTCTGATTCATCACCCAAGGCTAATGATCGTTGGACCGTTTCAATAAGCAATTTTGGGACTCTTTCTCTGGAGAACACCTCAAGCTCTTGCCAATGTCCAGGCTTTTGATATCGAGTAAGTAATGTAAACACTCTGAACAAAAAATCTTTAAGTCATGATTAACAAATGTAACTGGCCTCCAATTAGGGTGAAATTGATCTGAAAACAATTGTAATATCATTCTCATTTTTTGTATTATAATCCCATGCAGACAGGGGCAGTAAACCAGAGGTGGGGCAATGGTACAGGTCGGCAGGTCAGGATAGGCAAGGGTCAAAACCAGGGGGACGAGAAAAAGGGAAACTGTAAAAATCAGGAGCTGAAACACAAAAATGCTGGTTGACATTTTGACAAACAAGACGAACTGGCAACAGGCAAACAGAGAACACAGGTGATAATGGGGAAGATGGGCGACACCTGGAGGGGGGTGGAGACAATCACAAAGACAGGTGAAGGGTGTGACAGTACGCCCCTCTAGGGGCGCCACCTGGTGTCCTACCTGGGGGCATACCTGGTTGACCAGGGTGCCAGCGATGGAAGTCATGGGAGGAGACGGGAGGAGGGGTGGGCCTGGAAACAGAAGACAAAGGGCTGTGAGACACGGGCTTAATACTAGACACATGGAAAGTAGGGTGAATATGGAGGGTACGGGGTAACAAAAGACCATAAAGCTAATGACTCTAGAGATGGGGAACGGGCCGATGAAATGGGGGAATTTTACGGGACTCCACCCAGAGGGGCAGGTCCCGGGTGGAGAGCCATACCCTCTGCCGGAGCTGATAGAGTGGAGCAGGGGTCCGGTGGCATTCCGCTTGACGCCTTTACCTGGAAGAGGCTCTTTAACAGAGCGGCCCGGTCTCTCTTCCAGGTATGGCGACAGATGAATATCTGGGCAGAGGGATTGCTGACTTCCTCCTCTTGAAGGGGAAGAGCGGAGGCTGATATCCCAAGGAACACTTGAAGGGTGAGAGGCCCGTGGCAGAGCAAGGAATGAAGTGGGCAGCTTTGGAAAACCACAGTCAGGATGGCAGTTTTGCCATCAAACGGGGGAGACCCGTGACAAAATCCAGGGATATATGGGACCAGGGATGGTGAGGGACAGACAGTGGTTGGAGAAGGACAGCCGGAGCTTTCCGAGGAGTCTTGTTCTGTGCGATGTGTTGCCTGTGTTGCCATTCCGCTGGCGAAATCCTAGTTGGATAGGCTCGGCTTCGGCTGTCTGCGGTGACTCTCGAGGAAGGTTGGGAAACCTTGGGTGCTCTCGACAACGGGACCATTGGGGACTTCCGGGATGACTCGGAGGTGGAATCCCTGGACGTGCGAGCGAAATCAAACTTCCTCTACGTCCGTCATTCCTGTAGTCGCCCATCGATATGGATGGTCAAAGCGATGAGGGAGTCAAAATCTGTGGGTAAGTCCCGAGCTGCAAGCTTGTCCTTAACCGCCTCCGAGACGCCGTGCAGGAACATGTCGAACAGTGCTTCCTGGTTCCATGCACTCTCCGCTGCCAACATGCAGAAATTCACCGCATAGTCGGCCACTCCATGGGCGTCCTGCTGGAACCTGATTAGCTTCCGGGAAGCTTATCTCCTGGAGAATGGGGCATCAAAAACATTACTCACCTCTCCCACGAACCCCTCCATACTCACACACATAGCCAGCTATTCCCACATGGCGGTAGCCCAGGTGAGAGCTCTCCCAGACATCAGCGTGATGAGGTAGTCTATCTTGGAGTGATCTGAGGGGAAGGAGGAGGACTGAAGCTCGAAAATGAGGGCACACAAAGCTAAAAATGCCCGACAGGTGGTCGGCTCTCCATTAAAGCATTCCAGGGGAGGTAAACGGGGCTCCCGGGAAGGTGGAGTGGCCGGTGGTGTGGCACTGCTAACCCCCAAGTTACTGAGGGGTTACCACCTTGACAGGCTGACCCCAGACCACCCGTGGAATTGTTCTAGCAGCATGTCCAATGCCCGGTCATGGCGCTCAGCCAAGGGTAGGCAGCGGTCAATAATCTAGAGGTGGGGCAAATGTACAGGTCGGCAGGCGGGCTCAGGGGCAGGCAGAGTGGTCAGGCAGGCTCAGAGTCAGGACAGGCAAGGGTCAAAACCAGGAGGGCGAGAAAAAAAGAGACTGGAAAAGCAGGAGCTGAGACACAAAACCGCTGGTTGACTTGACAAACAAGATGAACTGGCAACAGACAAACAGAGAACACAGGTATTAATACACAGGGGATAATGGGGAAGGGGGGTGGAGACAATCACAAAGACAGGTGAAACAGATCAGTATGTGGACACCCAACAAGTCAGTTCTTCACATTTCTGCCCTGCTAGAGCTGCCCTGGTCAACTGTAAGTGCTGTTATTGTGAAGTGGAAACATCTATGAGCAACAACAGGTCAGCCGCAAAGTGGTAGGCCAGACAGCTCACAGAACGGGACCGCCAAGTGCTGAAACGCATAGCGCGTAAATATCGTCTGTCCTCAGTTGAAACATTCACTACCGAGTTCCAAACTGCCTCTGGAAGCAACATCAGCACAATAACTGTTTGTCGAAAGCTTCATGAAATGGGTTTCCATAGCCGACAAGCCGCACACAAGCCTAATATCACCATGCACAATGCCAAGCGTCGGCTGGAGTGGTGTAAAACTCACTGCCATTGGTCTCTGGAGCAGTGGAAACGTGTTCTCTGGAGTGATGAATCACGCTCTACCAGTCCGACGGACAGATCTGGGTTTGGCGGATGCCAGGGGAACGCTACCTGTCCCAATGCATAGTGGAAACTTTAAAGTTTGATAGAGGAGGAATAATAGTCTGGGGCTGTTTTCATGGTTTGGGCTAAGCTCCTTAGTTCCAGTGAAGGGAAATCTTAACGCTACAGCATACAATGACATTCTAGACAATTTTGTGCTTCTAACTTTGTGTCAACAGTTTGGGAAAGGCCCTTTTGTGTTTCAGCATGACAATGTCCCCGTGCACAAAGGACCCACTCCAGTTTGCATACCGCCCCAACAGATCCACAGATGATGCAATCTCTATTGCTCTCAACACTGCCCTTTCCCAGCTGGACAAAAGGAACACCTATGTGAGAATGCTATTTATTGACTACAGCACAGCATTCAACACCATACTGCCCTCAAAGCTCATCACTAAGCTAAGGACCCTGGAACTAAACACCTCTTGTAATCCCTGTTCACTCATGACTGCATGGCCAGGCACGACTCCAACACCATTATCAAGTTTGCCGATGACACAACAGTGGTAGGCCTGATCACCGACAATGATGAGACAGCCTATAGGGAGGAGGTCAGAGACCTGTGTGGTGCCAGGACAACAACTTCTCCCTCAACGTGATCAAGACACAGGAGATAATTGTGGACTACAGGAAAAGGAGGACCGAGCTTCAAGTTCCTTGGTGTCCACATCACCAACAAACTATCATGATCCAAACACACTAAGACAGTTGTGAAGAGGGCACAACAAAGCCTATTCCCCCTCAGGAGACTGAAAGGATTTGGCATGGGTCCTCAGATCCTCAAAAGGTTCTACAGTTGCACCATCGAGAGCATCCCACTGGTTGCATCACTGCCTGATATGGCAACTGCTCAGCCTCCGAACGCAAGGCACAACAGAGGGAAGTGCGTACGGCCCAGTACATCACTGGGTCAAGCTTCCTGACATCCAGGACCTCTATATCTGGCGGTGTCAGAGGAAGGACCTACAAATTGTCAAAAGACTCCAGCCACCCATAGTCATAGACTGTTCTCTCTGCTACCGCACGGCAAGCGGTACCGAGCGCCAAGTCGAGGTCCAAAAGGCTTCTTAACAGCTTCTACCCCCAAGCCATAAGACTCCTGAACAGCTCATCAAAGGGCTACCCAGACCCCTCTTTAGCGCTGCTGCTGCTCCCTGTTTATAATCTATGCATCATCACTCTAACTCCATGTACATAGTACCTCAATTATCTCGACTAACCGGTGCCCCCGCACATTGACTCTGTGCCGGTACCCCCTGTATATAGCCTTGCTTGTTATTTTACTGCTGCTGTTTAATTATTTGTTACTTTTATTTTATATTTTATATTTTTTACTTCACACATTATTTCATTTTTTCTAAACTTCTTAAAGCATTGTTGGTTAAGGGCTTGTAAGTAAGCATTTCACTGTAAGTATTGTGTTGTATTCGGGGCATATGACAAATACAAAAAACTATTTGATGTCCACACAGAAATGGTTTGTTGAGATCGGTGTAGAAGAAATTGACTGGCCTGCACAGAGCCCTGATCTCAACCCCATCGAACACCTTTGGGATGAATTGGAACACCGACTGCAAGTCAGGCCTAATCGACCAAACATCAGTGCCCAACCTCACTAATGCTCTTGTGGCTGAATGGAAGCAAGTTCCCGCAGCAATATTACAACATCTAGTGGAAAGCCTTCCCAGAAGAGTAGAGGCTGTTTGTTATAGCAGCAAAGGGGGGGACCAACTCCATATTAATACGGATGATTTTGGAATGAAATGTTCAACGAGCAGGTGAGCATATACTTTTGGTCATGTAGTGTGTGTGATCGTATACAAATGTAAGCAAGGTTTCTAATGATTATGTTTCAGTCAAATATTATATATGTTTAGGCTTCTTGAGATCAATTTGCAGTCTACAAATGATTTGTAATTATGTTCCGGCCCCCCGACCATCTGCTAAACTACAAAATCGGTAGCCACGCAACATTCCCCAATACTAGACTTGTGCCTACTCAAGATCAATGACTTGGGACAATTATTAGGCAGACACCTTGCCCGGATTTGGGCTGCACTATTTTCAGAACATGGCATATACCGAATGTCTTGGGAATGAGGGAAATATTATATTTTGCCATTATTTTCGTAAACAAATCATAGTGTCTGGATTATAGCATTTTCACAGTATGAGTGGGCGATGCACTCTTTTTGTGGGTCAGGAGAGGGCCCATTTTATTATGCAAGTGCCCTCTTTTAGTGGCTGAAATCCTCAGGGGTGTGATTGCTCAGACGACGACACATGGCTGAAGAGACACAGCAGTAGGGAGAAATAAGGAGAGCATTAAAACAAATAGCTCATCTGTTGCACAGCGGTTTGTTCTCAGTATAATTACCCGCATTGAAAATGGCAACACTTTCAGTCAATGGCTCATTTTTCAACCGTGCAATATGGAAATGGTTTTGTTCAAACTGTGAAGTAATTTAATTTGTGTCTTTATTTATCTAAGTTAATGTAATATCTTGTAAACTTGTTTAAACAGCCCATTGAGCCTAAAGTTATTAATGATTTAACACTTAAAAAGAAGAAGACAAGGAACAGAATGGTAGACTTTATTTGTTTCCCCAATGCTCAGTGACATCAAGTATGCTATAGGAATAACATTTATTTAAAGTACATTGATTAGGTACTTGAGCAGCCAACTAACGTGTTGTTCTATACTATGGTATTCACTGTAGAAGGGTGAGTCATCAAATTATCAAATGTGCGAAAACCAAAACAAACTTAGCATATTTATGAATTCATATACCACCTAATTACATTGCTAAACACCTGTCTGAGCCTATCCTGATCAAAGTTGCATATTTCTGCACTCTCACTCTCCAACATAATACTGCATATCCTGGTTTGATTTAAAGAGGCGAAAAAACAACTTGCAACCTAGAGTGTACTCCTTTTTCCCCTCTTCTCAGCTGATTTGCTATTCTACCATAGAGTCCTTCCTCTACTTTCTCAAACACCATCAGAACATAAGAAGTAGCTCGAGCTCTGATGAACTCGATCATAAACAGACGGAAATACACAAAGCAGCAACGGTTGCCTCCGAGTCTAATTAGCCGAGCATTGTCCTTCATTAATGCAGAATAATACATTATCCTCAACTTTCCCCACACTTCCCTTTCTCCTAGTACACATGTTCATTAGGAAAGTTGTGTTCTGCTCTGCGCTGTCTATGTTGTGCAGATGTAATAAAATGTTTGCCAAGTTGGAGTATTGGATTAATACAGAAACACTGTAAAATCGATGATGGGTCAATTATGCGGTCTCCGTTTTTGGACATACCCTGTCCTTTGTCCTTCTCCTAATAGGGTGTCAGTTCTCCAAAATTTCTTCAGACAAAATGGCTGCAAAGAAACACTTTTTTTTCTCTCTCTTTTTTTTTACTACTGTGGCTTTAACTATTGGGCAAAGCAGAGGTCAATCATTTCATCTAGAATGCTCTCATGTATCATCAAGCATGTGATTTTCAGGTAGATTAGAAGAGGGTAAACTGAAAGCTGTTTTGTCTGACAGAGTTTAGGAGGAGGAGTGACATACAGTATTGTAGTCTGTCATTCGTTTGATCTCTAGTCAAGTCAGAAGTTAGCCTCTTTCAGAATCTCCCTCATACAAAACGTTACTTTTATGAGTTTGAATCCTGTATTTACGATGCTCTACTGTGAGAATTGAGTCACCAGCAACTTATTTATTCTCGTAAAATCAAACACTACTGCTGCCCCCAGTGACTTGCAAATATCATTGTGTAGCAACATGTATTCTAAACCATTGCTCTGGATATTCTGAATAGTTTCCCTAGCCCAACAAATACAAACAACTTATTGAATTTTGTGTACAGTTGGTTGCTGGCAAAACAATTGTTTTGCTCAAATGAGCTCCACGGCCATTCCTCAATGACCAGTGATGAATCTTGAAGAGCTGGTCTGCCGTAAAGCACTGTACTTTAGATTCAAAATCAATACCACTGACGTTCACTGGCAAGTACGTATTTCCTCTATAGATTTCTCTGCCATGGACTCAAAACAAATAATTGCACCAATGGCATTCATTTAAAAGGAAGACCTATGTCTTAAAAGGATCATTTCCAACTCCCAGATGCTATTGTGAATACTACATATAAACAGCCTTGAATTCAATATACTGTAGCAGTGTCCAGACTTGATAACTAACAATGATGTCAGTAACCTTAAACCATATGAATGGGTGCCTGTTGCATTCTGTGTCTATACTCAGTCAACTACATTACCGCTGGTTTTCAGCGTCCTCTTGATTGCTGTCCGCGTTTTGAGGATCTGGTAATATTCTGGTTAGCTGTCACTAGTCTGTCTGGGCACTCTGATCTGGATTTGACCTCCTGCCAAAGGATATTGCACATATCTACAGTACCGGTCAGTCTCCAGTTTTCCAGCAATACACCAAGAATCACCACCAAGAATGGTCTTAGCCAGTATTGATATGGTATGCACATTACCTGGAGATGAGACGTACACTTTTCACCCTTGATTGCTTCTACTGCAGCTGTCACGCCCTGACCATAGAGAGCCTTTTTATTCTCTATTTTGGTTAGGTCGGGGTGCGACTAGGGTGTGTAATCTAGGTTGTTTTATTTCTATGTTGGCCTGGTATGGTTCCCAATCAGAGGCAGCTGTTTATCGTTGTCTCTGATTGGGGATCATATTTAGGCAGCCATTTCCCCACTGTGTTTTGTGGGATCTTGTTTAAGTGTAGTTGCCTGTGAGCACTCCATAGCTTCCCGTGTCGTTTGCTTGTTATTGTTTTTGTGCGTTTCACGAATAAAAGGGTGTGGAACCCGTATCACGCTGCGCCTTGGTCCGAGTGTTATTATGACTATCGTGACAGCAGCATTGTAAAATGTTATTGTTGTTGCCCTCTTAACGGCAATGTCAATGAATTGGACTGTAGTTATTACAGACCAGGAAGATGACATCTTTACTGCAGCTCTTTTTAGGCCAATTGAGACGAGCTAACACTGCTGTAATGAGTCTGTCTGAGATGAGGTTCTGAAAATGGCCTAGAGTTAACAATATTTTATGTTCATTAAAATGTTAATTAGACGATATCCCTGAAGCCAAATTCTGAGTCAGTCATATTTTTTGGTCACACAGTCTTGTTTCTCTTGGACACTGCCAATGCCGAGAAACAAGTCTTACCATATCTTAGGTTAATGGTGTTACTGTTAATGTATGTGTTAGTGGCAACACCATTTTAGAAGATTAAAATAGTTTGGGGGGTTATCTAATTTAAGAGTGTTTTTTACAATTAATTTGTCAATTATAGATGTGTTTTCATGATTAGCATTACTATTCATTAAGTGTTAGAAACATTTGATTGCATTTCTAAAATCATACACCTGGGGTAAAATTTGCCTTGCCGTATTTTGCCAGCAAATACAAAAGTAATTGGGTCATACAATCATGACTAATGTCAATAACTGTCCTTCTATAATTACGCTCAGAGGTTACCCATTTCCTTTTAGTGATTTGCACATTGCTCACTTTCTGCAGTCGATAGCTTGATGTGCTGTATATTAAAGCTTGACTCATCCTTAAAGTTAACCAAAGAGGAGGCCTGGCTAAATGGCTTCATAATGCAGGTTATAACTTAGCCCTGCAGAAGGACGTGATTGAACCGCTTACAATATATTACTCTCCCTCTCAGCTTACATTACTTGGGCTTTCCCCTGTCTTGGCACATGACATCTATTGCAATGCAGGGCTAGGAAGATTCTGCAGAATACAATGAAAAGTCCTTAGCGTCCGCTATCATATCTTTAAAATAAATGAATGATCAAAAGAGGAGACCAGGCCATACAGTATGTGAGACTGACAAGGAGTTTTGCCATTAATATATTTTCTGCATAACCAATAAATAATCCCCTAATTATGTCTAGGCAACGTTCAGACTCATTTTTATTAAATTACAGTGAAGTACTCCATGCCTTATGACAGGATCAAAATGAATCCACTTGCAGCATTGATCATTTACTGTAACCTATAATTATGTCTTCAATAGATTTGACTTATTTTACCAGATTAAATCACTAAATATCGATGCTAACATGGAATCCGTTTCTAATGAGGATTGGGATTGAGAGGAAAGAAGAAATGGTGTTGTGTTTTTTCATCACACAAAATTGCATTGCAAAGTCGAAGACTTATCTAGATTCGAGATAACCTTTTCAGAGCCCTGTAGCACAATAATGACTTTCAAGTCATTGTACAGTATGTGCAGTCAGGCTTACACATTTTACCATTGTGCATTCATGCCACTGATTCATACCAGGGACAAAGATGCCCTAAAAACAACTTGAATTAATTTGACTGTAGCTTGTCACTCTCACATCGTCTGGTGTGTGGGTGTTTCTTCCTTGACTATGCCCCCGTGGGGGCCTGGGATGATTTGAATGCAGTTGTGCTCGAAGGTAACTCCATATTACTTGCCTCTGGTTTCACTGTGCGATAGTTCCTTTTGCTGCATTAGGCGAACAGAACAAGTCATGTTGCTGTCATGTACTAAACATTTTGAACTGTATGATAGTTTTGCTTCTGGTTTTGTCGGCTTCAAAATGAATTGGAACTAATGTGTTTATTGACATTAGCTCGAATCAGTTAAATAGTTACCGCTCATTCCATAGTTGAACAAAGCAGGCCAACAGATCCACTGTCATACACTATTTTCTTGGCTCTATTAAATAATATACACCCACTCAAGGCAATATAATTCCCTACCCACCTACCCTTTGCATCTGACACTCATATTAAATAGTGTGATATCCTTTATTGTTTATCTAACCCATTATGTACAGAAGGATCATTCACATGGTTACTGTGTGTTCCATGGTTTGTATTGCGCTAAGCCTTCTCACTGTTCTTTCAGTAGATATGGCAATACACTTTCCCTCTAAAGGGTTCTTACATCCTGAACCTGCAAGGGTTGCTTAGCATCGACTGATACATTTGAACACATTTTCCTCCCCCCGAGCCTCTTATAGAATAAATAAAATCACACAAGGTAAAATAACCTTTATTAAAGATAATCATTTCTGCAAGTGCCATTAAAGAGCCACACATCAATGCTACAATCAATTGATTGCATTTAATGAAACAAATAAATAATGCAGGTATCTTTCTCTCTGAGTGCGGCACATGCCCGTGCATGTGAGAAAGAGAGAGAGAAAGACAGAAAAGAGATAGATAAAAACAGGGTTGGAAGAGGACAATGTCATTGGATTGCATTGTATTACCTCACAATGTTTTTGAGCGAGGCGTCTTGTTTGCATTTCTCTCCTTTTCTTCAATGACCCCAAGTCATGGGGCCAAAGGGCAGGGCAGTAGGGAGTTACATGTATGCCTTGTTACTCTCTCAACATGCCACAAGGGGATTGTTAGTGAATACTGCTTTGCACTACCCAACAACCCTTATCTGTTTCAGTCTCATTGCTTACCCTGTTTGGTAGTAAATCCTAACCTATAAAAAGCATGCATACTAGGGTTGGGCTCAACTCAGAATTCTGGAATTAACTCATGAGTTGAAATTTGAATTGAATTTGGCCACACCCTACAGGATGCAGAATTTGAATTGAGTTTGAAATTCAAAGAAATTCCACTTATTCATAGAATGTGAGTTTAATTTAATCTGACATAAATGCCCTGTTATTGAGCATTTCTCTTTTGCCAAGATAATCCATCCACCTGACAGGTGTGGCATATCAAGAAGCTGATTAAACAGAATGATCATTACACAGGTGCACAATAAAAGACCACTCTAAAATGTGTGTTTTTTTCACACAACACAATGCCACAGATGTCAGAAGTTTTGAGAGAACATGCAATTGGCATGCTGACTGCAGGAATGTCAACCAGAGTGCCCCATGGTGGCGGTGGCGTTATGGTATGGGCAGGTATAAGCTACAGACAACGAACACAATTGCATTTTATCGATGTCAATTTGAATGCACAGAGATACTGTGACGAGATTCTGAGGCCCATTATCGTGCCATTCACCCGCCGCCATCACCTCATGTTTTAGCATGATAATGCAGAGCCCCATGTCGCAAGAATCTCTACACAATTCCTGGAAGCTGAAAATGTCCCAGTTCTTCCATGGCCTGCATACTCACCAGACATGTCACCCATTTAGCATGTTTGGGATGCTCTGGATCTACGTGTACAACAGCGTGCTCCAGTTCACAAAAATATCCGTCAACTTCGCAAGAGGAGTGGGACAACATTACACAGGCCAAAATGATTGTCAAACCAGATACTGACTGGACTTCTGATCCACATCGCTACTTTTTTTAAAAGATATCTGTGGCCAACACAGATATCTGTATTCCCAGTGATGTCAAATCCGTAGATTGGGGCTTAATGATTTAATTTCAATTGACCAATGTCCTCATATGAACTGCAACTCAGAAAAATCTTTGAAATTGTTACATTTTATATTTTTGTTCACTGTATAACTTTTCTCTGGAAGCAATGTTCATATACTCTTTTAACCTTAGTGCTTAGATGAGCCAATTTATATTTCGACAACCATTTTATTTTCTGGGCTTCTTTTTCTATTGCATTCTTGGAAATGTACTATTTTTCCCATATTGGACACAATTTAAGTGATTAATGAAATATAATCATTTAGAATATTCACATACATATTTTGTTTCCCTTGATCATTACTTTAAGTAAACCTTTTTAGATAAAATTATACTAAATATATTTACATGCCAACAAATAATTGATTTAAAAACCCTGTTTTGCATTGAAGGTCTACTGTAGCCTCAACAGCACTTTGTAGGTTAGCACCATGGTGTAGCCAGAGGACAGCTAGTTTCCATCCTCCTCTGGGTACATTGGCTTCAATACAAATCCTAGGAGGCTCATGGTTCTCACCCCCTTCCATAGACTTACACAGTAATTATGACAACTTCCAAAGGACATCTTTCTACCTATCAGACCAATCAACTGATATGTTGTCCACCCAATCAAAGGATCAGAAAATGAATCTAGTAATGAAGCTACAGTTAGCTAGTGCATAAAATGTGGTGAGTAGTTGACTCAAAGACAGAGAAAGACAATAGTTGAACAGTTTTTAACAAATACATTTCTTTAAAAATAAAGGAGAAGCAAGAGAGAGAGAGAGCGCTAGCTATATTTAATTGTATTTTTTTCCCCTTTCACTTTCACTTAGCTAGCGAATGCAGCTCGCTAGTTTAGCCTATTGAAACACCTGGCTCAATCAGAGAGGGATGCTATGTTAGCTCGTTGGCTATGACTAGCCAACACTGGAACTCTTCAAAGTCAAGGTAAGATTTTGGTTTTAAAAATGTATTGCCACCGGGGCCTGCCAGTGCAAACCTGCTTTCTGACTATACACTGTACTGCATGTTTGTAGCTATGTTGACTATGACAGTACTAATGTCATTAGCTAATATGATGACAACAATGTGGGCTGTGTGTAGCGGTTAGTGGTTATGATATGAAGGTTTGGCTTGGAAAGTATTTATTTGCCTGGTCACAGACAGCTGATGTGTTGTGCACTGAAGTCCAAAAACAAAGGGAAAAAGTGAGAGAAGGAGAGCATTTAGATGTATAAGGAATTATATACAAGCAAAATGTTCATGCTGTTTGTATGTGGCTGCTATGAAAGTTTACTGTGTTTGCGTGTGATCAGAGGTGTATTCATTCCGCCGATTCTGTTGAAAAAGTTTCTTAAACAGAAGGTAACTGAACGAAGCATGGATAAACATGGATAAACATGTGTCCAATACTAACTCTCATTTGCAACTGTTGGACTAATGATTAGATCAGAAAGGTGTAGACAAGTGTGCAAGGCAGTTATTAATATTTCTCTATCTGTCACCTTGATTATTCAAATTATTCTCTCAACCTGTGTAAATGTTGTAAACTGACATTCATAGGCTAGGTTGTAGCAACCTCATGATGGGTATAGAGACATTTTTTGTATCATGTAGTAGCCTAAACCTATCGATGTTACATTAAGCTGGGTGAATGGAATATGAATGACAGTCATCCAATATGCTGTAATAGAAATAAGGCCATGCTCATAAATTGTTTTATTGTCCTCCCACATCTTAAACGCCATCGACTGCCACTGGATCATGTTGCCATAATATAGTATATTTGTTAACAACTTAATAAACTTTAGAATCCAGTTGCTGAATATAAATGTGCTGCCATCCCCAGATTTATTCATATAATAATTTCCCCAGCCATGCTTCCCTGTGGAGCTATAGTGAGCCCGAACCACAATTAAAGTACTGGAGGCTGGGTTGCAATCATTTCCACATAAATAACGGACTTGGTGCTGACCAAATTAACAAACACAAGCCAGGCATAATTTTGCATTGTTGTTCATCTAGCGTTTCCACCCGTGGGGCCAATGGTTGGTATCATCCTTGCTAAATGTCCTTCTTTTCCCATCCCGAATCTTCTGATTAAACAAACCTGATTGCATCCGCAGTTGCAAATTTTAAATTAGAATTTCAATTTTTATTTAATTTTTTTATCTCGCTCCTCAAAAGGATGATTGGATGAAATGTGAGAGCAAATTTTTCTGGGCAGTGAAGTTGCGATTAGATCATTGTCCTGTGACCACAGTGTACTTAGGCAGAGACTGAATTAAAAATCAACGTGTACGATTACAGCCCTCCAGTAATACCAAGCTGTTACACTGCATCTCTGTTTGCCCAGTTCTGCAATCAACGACAATGTACACAAATACCCGTCTTCTCTGAGTAGGTGACATGCATGCGCCATTGTCAAATTCAGTAAGTTAGAGTAAAACATTAGCACCAAAGTACATTTATCTTTATTTTCAAACGAAATAAATGATATTGTCATGTTGTCTTGTCTCTGTCCTTTCCCTTCACCCTGTCTCCCTCTGCTGGTCGTGTCAGGTTACCTTTTCTCCCCTTCTTTCCCCCAGCTGTTCCCTGTCTCCTCCTAACTACCCATTCACCCCGTTCCCCACCTGTTCCCTTTTTCCCTCTGATTAGGTCCCTATATCTCCCTCTGTTTCTGCTCCTGTCCTTGTCGGATTCTTGTTTGTTTGTTTGTGTCATTCATGCCTGAACCAGACCATCGTCGTGTTACTGTAACCTTGTCCTGTCCTGTCGGAATCTGCCTGTCCGTCTGAGCCTACGTTTTGTTTTCGTCATTAAAGTAACTCTGTTTTGTTAATTCGCTTTTGGGTCCTCATTCACGCACCTTAACAGAAGAATCCGACCAAGAATGGACCCAGCGACTTCGGATCCTCTCCACTCAGCCGTCGAGATCCAGGGAGCGATGCTAGGCAGACACGAGCAGGAATTGTCTGCTGCTCGACATGCCGTTGAGACCCTGGCCACCCAAGTCTCCAACCTCACAGAACAGGTTCACCATCTCCGCCTCGATCCACCGGCCACTTCCAGGGCTTTCGAATCTCCGGAGCCCAGAATCAATAACCCGCCGTGTTACTCTGGGGAGCCCACTGAATGCCGCTCGTTCCTCACCCAGTGTGATATTGTGTTTTCTCTCCAGCCCAACACTTACGCCAGGAGCACTGCTCGTGTCGCCTACGTCATATCTCTCCTTACTGGACGGGCTCGTGAGTGGGGCACGGCAATCTGGGAGGCAAGGGCTGAGTGTACTAACCAGTATCAGGACTTTAAGGAGGAGATGATACGGGTTTTTGATCGATCTGTTTTTGGGGAGGAGGCTTCCAGGGCCCTGTCTTCCCTATGTCAAGGCAATCGATCCATAACAGACTACTCTATTGAGTTTCGCACTCTTGCTGCCTCCAGTGGCTGGAACGAGCCGGCTTTGCTCGCTCGTCTTCTGGAGGGTCTCCGCGCAGAGGTAAAGGATGAGATTCTCTCCCGGGAGGTTCCTTCCAGCGTGGATTCCTTGATTGAACTCGCTATTCGCATTGAGCGACGGGTTGATCTTCGTCACCGAGCTCGTGGAAAGGAGCTCGCGTTCTCCGTTGCCCCCCTCTCCGCATCACTACCATCTTCCTCTGCCGGCTCGGGAGCTGAGCCTATGCAGCTGGGAGGTATCCGCATCTCGACTAAGGAGAGGGAACGGAGAATCACCAACCGCCTCTGTCTCTATTGCGGTTCTGCTGGTCATTTTGTCACTTCATGTCCAGTAAAAGCCAGAGCTCATCAGTAAGCGGAGGGCTACTGGTGAGCGCTACTACTCCTGTCTCTCCTTCAAGATCCTGCACTACCTTGTCGGTCCATCTACGCTGGACCGGTTCGTCAGCTTCCTGCAGTGCCTTAATAGACTCTGGGGCGGAGGGCTGTTTTATGGACGAGACCTGGGCTCGGGAACATGACATTCCTCTCAGACAGTTAAGGGAGTCCACTGCCTTGTTCGCCCTGGATGGTAGTCCTCTCCCCAGGATTCAGCGTGAGACGCTACCTTTAACCCTCACTGTTTCTGGTAATCATAGCGAAACCATTTCTTTTTTGATTTTTCGTTCACCTTTTACACCTGTTGTTTTGGGCCATCCCTGGCTAGTTTGTCATAATCCTTCCATTAATTGGTCTAGTAATTCTATCCTCTCCTGGAACGTCTCTTGTCATGTGAAATGTTTAATGTCTGCTATCCCTCCTGTTTCCTCTGTCTCTTCTTCACAGGAGGAGCCTGGTGATTTGACAGGGGTGCCGGAGGAATATCACGATCTGCGCACGGTGTTCAGTCGGTCCAGGGCCACCTCTCTTCCTCCACACCGGTCGTATGATTGTAGTATTGATCTCCTTCCGGGAACCACTCCCCCCCGGGGTAGACTATACTCTCTGTCGGCCCCCGAACGTAAGGCTCTCGAGGATTATTTGTCTGTAGCTCTTGACTCCGGTACCATAGTCCCCTCCTCCTCTCCCGCCGGAGCGGGGTTTTTTTTTGTCAAGAAGAAGGACGGGTCTCTGCGCCCCTGCATAGATTATCGAGGGCTGAATGACATAACAGTTAAGAATCGTTATCCGCTTCCTCTTATGTCTTCAGCCTTCGAGATCCTGCAGGGAGCCAGGTTTTTCACTAAGTTGGACCTTCGTAACGCTTACCATCTCGTGCGCATCAGGGAGGGGGACGAGTGGAAGACGGCGTTTAACACTCCGTTAGGGCACTTTGAATACCGGGTTCTTCCTTTCGGCCTCGCTAACGCTCCAGCTGTCTTTCAGGCATTAGTCAATGATGTCCTGAGAGACATGCTGAACATCTTTGTTTTCGTTTACCTTGACGATATCCTGATTTTTTCACCGTCACTCCAGATTCATCTTCAGCACGTTCGACGTGTCCTCCAGCGCCTTTTAGAGAATTGTCTTTTTGTGAAGGCTGAGAAGTGCACTTTTCATGCCTCCTCCGTCACATTTCTCGGTTCTGTTATTTCCGCTGAAGGCATTAAGATGGATCCCGCCAAGGTCCAAGCTGTCATTGATTGGCCCGCTCCTAAGTCACGCGTCGAGCTGCAGCGCTTTCTCGGCTTCGCGAACTTCTATCGTCGTTTCATCCGTAATTTCGGTCAGGTGGCAGCTCCTCTCACAGCCCTTACTTCTGTCAAGACGTGCTTTAAGTGGTCCGTTTCCGCCCAGGGAGCTTTTGATCTCCTCAAGAATCGTTTTACATCCGCTCCTATCCTTGTTACACCTGACGTCTCTAGACAGTTCGTTGTCGAGGTTGACGCGTCAGAGGTGGGCGTGGGAGCCATTCTTTCTCAGCGCTCCCTCTCTGACGACAAGGTCCACCCATGCGCGTATTTTTCTCATCGCCTGTCCCCGTCGGAACGTAACTATGATGTGGGAAACCGCGAACTGCTCGCCATCCGGTTAGCCCTAGGCGAATGGCGACAGTGGTTGGAGGGGGCGACCGTTCCTTTTGTCGTTTGGACTGACCATAGGAACCTTGAGTACATCCGTTCTGCCAAACGTCTTAATGCGCGTCAGGCGCGTTGGGCGCTGTTTTTCGCTCGTTTCGAGTTCGTGATTTCTTATCGTCCGGGCTCTAAGAACACCAAGCCTGATGCTTTATCTCGTCTCTTCAGTTCTTCAGTAGCCTCCACTGACCCCGAGGGGATTCTCCCTGAGGGGCGTGTTGTCGGGTTGACTGTCTGGGGAATTGAGAGGCAGGTAAAGCAAGCGCTCACTCACACTCCGTCGCCGCGCGCTTGTCCTAGGAACCTTCTTTTCGTTCCCGTTCCTACTCGTCTGGCCGTTCTTCAGTGGGCTCACTCTGCCAAGTTAGCCGGCCACCCTGGCGTTCGGGGTACGCTTGCTTCCATTCGCCAGCGTTTTTGGTGGCCCACCCGGGAGCATGACACGCGTCGTTTCGTGGCTGCTTGTTCGGTCTGCGCGCAGACTAAGTCCGGTAACTCCCCTCCTGCCGGCCGTCTCAGGCCGCTTCCCATTCCCTCTCGACCGTGGTCTCACATCGCCTTAGATTTTGTCACCGGACTGCCTTCGTCAGCGGGGAAGACTGTTATTCTTACGGTTGTCGATAGGTTCTCTAAGGCGGCTCATTTCATTCCCCTTGCTAAGCTTCCTTCTGCTAAAGAGACGGCACAAATCATCATCGAGAATGTTTTCAGAATTCATGGCCTTCCGTCAGACGTCGTTTCGGACAGAGGTCCGCAATTCACGTCTCAATTTTGGAGGGAGTTTTGTCGTTTGATTGGGGCTTCCGTCAGTCTCTCTTCCGGCTTTCACCCCCAGTCTAACGGTCAAGCAGAACGGGCCAATCAGACTATTGGTCGCATCTTACGCAGTCTTTCTTTTCGCAACCCTGCGTCTTGGTCAGAACAGCTCCCCTGGGCAGAATACGCCCACAACTCGCTTCCTTCGTCTGCAACCGGGCTATCTCCTTTTCAGAGTAGCCTCGGGTACCAGCCTCCGCTGTTCTCATCTCAGTTCGCCGAGTCCAGCGTCCCCTCCGCTCAGGCTTTTGTCCAACGTTGCGAGCGCACCTGGAAGAGGGTCAGGTCTGCACTTTGCCGTTATAGGACGCAGACTGTGAGGGCTGCTAATAAACGTAGAACTAAGAGTCCTAGATATTGTCGCGGTCAGAGAGTTTGGCTCTCCACTCAGAACCTTCCCCTTAAGACGGCGTCTCGCAAGTTGACCCCGCGGTTCATTGGTCCGTTCCGTATTTCTCGGGTCATTAATCCTGTCGCAGTGCGACTTCTTCTTCCGCGATACCTTCGTCGCGTCCACCCGGTCTTCCATGTCTCTTGTGTTAAGCCCGTTCTTCGCGCCCCCGCTCGTCTCCCCCCCCCCCCCCCCCATCCTTGTCGAGGGCGCACCCATCTACAGGGTCCGCAGGATTTTGGACATGCGTCCTCGGGGCCGTGGTCACCAGTACCTTGTTGATTGGGAGGGGTACGGTCCGGAGGAGAGGAGTTGGGTTCCCTCTCGGGACGTGCTGGACCGTGCGCTGATCGAGGATTTCCTCCGTTGCCGCCAGGTTTCCTCCTCGAGTGCGCCAGGAGGCGCTCGGTGAGTGGGGGGGTACTGTCATGTTGTCTTGTCTCTGTCCTTTCCCTTCACCCTGTCTCCCTCTGCTGGTCGTGTCAGGTTACCTTTTCTCCCCTTCTTTCCCCCAGCTGTTCCCTGTCTCCTCCTAACTACCCATTCACCCCGTTCCCCACCTGTTCCCTTTTTCCCTCTGATTAGGTCCCTATATCTCCCTCTGTTTCTGCTCCTGTCCTTGTCGGATTCTTGTTTGTTTGTTTGTGTCATTCATGCCTGAACCAGACCATCGTCGTGTTACTGTAACCTTGTCCTGTCCTGTCGGAATCTGCCTGTCCGTCTGAGCCTACGTTTTGTTTTCGTCATTAAAGTAACTCTGTTTTGTTAATTCGCTTTTGGGTCCTCATTCACGCACCTTAACAGATATACTATACTCTCCCAGGCGTTTCTTTATCACTATTTTAATCTACGCCTCATCCTACACTCTCAGACTACATAGGGAATGATCATGTTGCTGTAATATAGTATATTTATTATCAGATTAATACACTTTGGAATCCAGTGGCTGAATGTGAATGTGCTGCCATCCCCAGATTTATTCATATAATCATTTCCCCAGCCATGCTTCCCTGTGGAGCTATAGTGAGCCCGAACCACGATTAAAGTGCTGGAGGCTGGGTTGCAATCATTTCCGCATAAATAACGGACTTGGTGCTGACCAAATTAACAAACACAAGCCAGGCATCATTTTGCATTGATGTTCATCTAGCGTTTCCACCCATGGGCCCAATGGCTGGCACCGTCCTTGCTAAATGTTCTTATTTTCTCATTCCGAATCTAATGATTAAACAAACCTGATTATATCCACAGTAGCAAATTTCGAATTTGAATTTAAATGTATTTATATATTTTTTTCACATACTTCAAAAGGATGACTGGATGACATGTGAGAGCATTTTTTTCAGGGCAGTAAAGTTGCGGTTAGACCACAGTGTACTTAGACTGAATTCAAACCAACATGTACGATTACAGCCCTCCAGTAATACCAAGCTGTTACACTGCGTCTCTGCTTGCCCAGTTCTGCAATCAACGACAAAGTACACAAATACCTGTGTCTTCTCTGAGTAGGTGACATGCATGCGCCATTGTCAAATTCAATAAGTTGGAGTAAAAAGTTAGCACCAAAGTACATTTATCATCTTTATTTTCAAACTACCACTGAACAAAAATATAAACGCAACATGTTTATATGTGTTGGTCCCATGTTTCATGAGCTGAAATTAAAGATCCCAGAAATGTTCCACATGCACGAAAGGCTTATTTCTCTCAGATTTTGTGTCATGTCAAAAAGCTGATTAAACAGCATGATCATTACACAGGTGCTGGAGACATTAAAAGGCCACAAACAACTGCCACAAAGTGTGCAGTTTTGTCACACAACAGAATGCCACAGATGTCTCAAGTTCTAAGGGAGCATGCAATTGGCATGCTGACTGCAGGAATGTCCACCAGAGCTGTTGCCAGAGAATGTTATGTTTATTTCTCTACCATAAGCTGCCTCCAACGTCGTTGTAGAGAATTTGTGGGTATCTTTAGCAGGAACCGGGAATCTGTTTGATCACCCCCTCATAACTCTGATAACTATTTACTAAATTACATTTATATGATACAAGGGTGAACACAATCTTGCATACAGTAACTAAAGATAGATCTCTTCTATAAAAAAAGTATGTTTTTATAGCTGTACAGTGTACATAGTAGGACATGCGTACTCGTGTGTCCATATTGTGTACACTGTATAGTTGTAACAACGTCGCAACCTGTGCAGAAAACAGTTTCTCCTACAGCAGACTTTAATGATAGCAATGCCACAGATGGTGTTGTGAGCCAATAGACACAACTAATTGAAAATACGAATATCCAGTTGGCATCCTTGCAATCTTATTGGATAAAACATTTTAGTTGTTATAATTGCAACCAGGGTAAAGATACTTTTTGTGGTTTGGACCTCTCTAAAACCTTCAGTGGTGTTTTGACCAGACAGCGTTAAGCTTTGTCCTGATATCCACTCGGAATGGTTGAATGCGCAGTACGTGCCCCATTATGTGCCACACTATGATCGCCCAGTGAACTACATCCAATGTACTCACTAAGTCAAGTCATAATGTGTTACCGATTTAACAGATGGAATCCAGCAGAGGAAGCGGTGTTTGAATCCCATCTGTGAAAATGATTTATTTAAATATTTTTCTGATATCATCATTATAATACAAACTGCTGCAACGTTCCAGTACAGAAGCTTCACACAGTACCAAATAAAATGAAAATTACAGGTCATAACATTTTTGACAGCTCAACAAACAGATAAGACTGCATTGAGATGAAGCGTAATAAGGAAACAATTCATCTATGTGGAGCTGAAACAATGGACATCGGCGTCATAAACAAAACATAACTGCTGTGTTGTTTCTGAAACAATATCCATGGATTTGTGTTGCTCAAATGTCATAATATAGTATCTTGTTTGATGGACTGAGACTTCGTTGCTTGTTAGCCACCACAATTGTCAGACGTTGCAATTCCCTTATCAGACGACTGTTGTCGATCCTTTAAATTATATATCCACTTTGCTTGAACTTGTACTCTGTAGTGATTCCATTTCGTGTTGAAGTAATTGGCCTTGCAACAGGTGTGCACTGCCATGGCAAGTGGTCCTCCTTAACAGACTGTCAATAAAGTTGTTTTTAAATTCCATTTCCTGTTGTTAGTGCTTCACAACGAATATGACAACATTGTTACAAATACAGAACATAACTTGTCTCTGCTTTTAAACATTTGGATAAAAAAGGTTACATGCTGATTACTTTACAAGTTTTACAGATTTTTTATTTTATTTTTAACATTTTATACAGGGATTTGATAAACTGAAGGCATTCTTTTACTGTGCACACAGATATGCTATCCATTTTACCTGCTTGGAGAAGTATGTGATAAACATTCTACTAGCAGATGTCAAGTTCTCAAAATCTTCTTCCTCAAAACTGAACAGTTAGGATTTGTGATAATAGTCATAAAATAACTTTTACTCAATGGACAATAGCCTAATATTGATTTGAGGTTAAGCAGCATGACACAGCTCTGCTAGATTAACTGTTCTCATCCCGGGAACCAGCGCAGATTAAATACTGTATATAGCCCACACATTTTGTACCCTGACAAGACTTGCTGATCAGGATATGTCTCTAGCTGGATTCCTCTGTATTATTTGCTCTGTCAGCTAACTCCAACTGCTGTATCAACAGGTTAAGATCCCTCACTGAGTTCAGCAGCGCTATCTACAGAAGACTGTAGACTGTTTACGGTGGAGACCTTAAGCAAAATCCTGCTTCTTAGTGGCCCCAGTAATTTTTTTGTACTGCCAATACATGTAATTATTCCATCCAAAGTGCTGTTATTTTAAATACGATTTGAAGAAATGGACAGATGGTGCTTTGTGAATCTGGGCAGATTGTCCGCCTCGTTCTGAGATTGTAAAAAGATAGGGAATAAAGGGGCACAATATGTGAGAACACTAGGCTACAGTATAAGCAATGTGCAAAGAGATCGATGTTGGTGAGCGTCAATATTGTATGGCCATAGCCACGGTCTTTGGTCACATGATACATTTTAAAATGGAGACTCTCTTCAGTCTATGGATACCCTCTTCAACTCAACTGAAAGGCAGATCTGAAGCACTGTTGCTGCACGATTACCAATACCACCTATTCATACCTTAGCTATGGTGGCATAATATGTCCAGTGGTCATTGCACTTAACAATGACGCTACATAAAATAGGTGCATCCATATAGTGAATTGAAATGATTCCAAGTGGTGAATGTCTATGGAACATTGCAGATAGACATTTAGAAAGATTCTATATATATTAACAGTTTAGTATAACAGTAGAATCCATGACTTCTGCTAACGGGTTCTGAAACAAGAGGTCAGATTGTCAAAGCGTTGTGTCGATGAACATTGAGAATGGACAAGAGCGAGAACAATTTAAAACCATTTTCTTAATCACAAGACCTTTAAACTGTTTCCTCGTATACTATAGATACCGTTGGGGCATCATTGCACCATCAAATGGCATAAGAACTCTTCTTGGCTAATGTGAGATTCTTTACACAAAGACAATGCCCCTGAGCATTAGGCTACAGCAGTACCTAGATTCTTCTTTTCAGTAATGGAGCATATTTGAATATTAGAGCTGTGCTCTAAGTGAAGCATTCCATTTCTTAATGGCTTTTTACAATATTAGTGCAGCCAAATTTTAACGAATGGTCTGCTGGCACAGTCACATATAAACATTGACATTATTATGCTTCATAACATGTGAAGCTGTTGCACATCAGGAAATTACAAGAGATGGAAGTATTGTTTTTGTATACCAAAGGAAATACCGTACAAAAGTAAAGAATGTGAGAATGAATAAGAACAGATCCATAATAACAAAGTTCAAGAATTGTAGTTGCAGATTATACATATGCAGATTTTAAAATAATACAATGTCGAGTTGCCCTAATTTAGCAATCCAACTAGGCCTATACATCATTTTGTTGTATTTTAGTAGTTCTTTTGTTTTGGGTGGGGCATGAATACCCTTGTACAATGTAGTTACATGATCAACAAAGTGAATGTAAGCTATAAACAGTTCAAGGAGTTTGAAATAAAACAATTATATACTCATATATTACACAAATATAGATCCTTTTGTTTTCTACTTTGACACAATAAATGTATTGCAGGAAACCAAAATAAAGAGTATTTGTGAAAGATATTCCAAGTAGACACTGTCGGTTTCCATTTTGTTTCAATTGTTGGGAGTGCTGAAGAAACATTGGCACAACAGGTAATCCCGCAGCTGGCCTTTGAGAAGGTGGCTCTTGTGTACAATGGGTAATAAGAATTCATTGGGTGCAGAGTAGCGGTGGGGGGAAAAAAGGGCCAACTGTGCTGTCTGCTTGGTGGTAATAATAGGCCATACATAGTGATACTGGGAGGAAAAGTCCGTTCTTGAAACTATAGCAAGGTATCCCTCATAAAGCCACAGCCAAGAATCAGGATGGCAAGTCCGTAGCTTGTAGCTATCCTAGTACCTGTGAATGAAGGCATACAGTCAGGACATACACAGTGCTCATCATCACACAAAATATGTGCACAGTTCTTATCTTTAACATGTACTGCTGCGGAGAAATATATGCAAAAGCTATCATGGCACTAGTCTGAAACATTCTATACATTGTGCACATATGGAATGATCTTATTCTTAAATGAAATATGAATATGGAATACAAAAAAACATTATATATGTTTGTGCATCACCATCTGACAACTGTATGATACTGAAAAGCCTGGCAGTCTTATGCGCATTTGGTTAATTTGCTTCTCAGGGACATTGTCCTTGAATTGATAAGATCAAAACTACAGGAAAAAGGCATCGATACATTTCTGTCCAAAGGATAATGATACAGAACTTATAGTACAGTAGGGAGAGATAGGGAGATATTCTGAATGGCAATGCTCTACTGTATATTGACGCAAGATTTTCTTCTGTTTAATCTCCCTGCAACACACAAGCTAAAATAGAATTCAAGGTCCAAAAGAATCAAAAGAAACCAGATTCCCTAATGAACTTTTTCTGGTACCTGCCCGGGACTGAAAAAGAGGCACAAAAAAAATGTCATCCTACGAAACAAAGGCAGCATTAAGGAAATGGAAAATGAAATATTCCCTAAATCATGGTGACATTTACTGGATTTTTCCGTCAGACCAAGCACAGCAATGTTCTAAGAGGAGAATTGTCTGGGGACACTATGGTTCGGCCAAGCTCAATATCGGGAGGAGGAAAAAGACGGAGGCCTGTAACCCGCTGTTCCTCCCTGCCAGATTTCATTTGGCCCGGGGTGATCAAGTGAACAGTATTGCCACAGAGGAGCAGCAATCACGCTAGGCCAAAACATCCTCTACATGGAGAATAATGAATCAGCTCGCAGCTTGATAGGCTGGACTAGGTTTACATGCCGATAGACACAGCTCTGATGACTTGCAGTGAATCTCTCACACCATCCACGAGAGCCCCACCTTAAAACATACTCAAACCCCTGAATATAGCTTAAATGCAATTCTTAGATAAATACTGAAAAAGTAATGTCGCAGGAAACGCTTTAAAAAAAACTATAATTTGCCACAACCAAACTAAATAATTAGTTTACAACATGAGTACTACACTACTAAATACCAAACCAAATACTGTTGCTGTACAAGTACTGACTCTAATCGCTTTACAATGCACAGAGTAAAGTCACCTGATCCACCACCAATAGTATACAGCCTGAGTCTCCAGTTTACTCCTTATTTTGTCTAATGGAATACAGATTTGAAATATAAGGTAGAGTGACCTCCCTGCTAAGAGTGGGTGCGTCACCCAGGCATATGCCGCTGCCATAGGGAGAGAGCTGGCCTGGCGCCATCTTTCTGCCTACATGATGGAGCTAGTGGTGGGCTACTGAATTTTTAAAAATAATACAGTCTGACTTGTGTAGCAAATCCCAGCTGGGATTAGTGATATCAGAATGTACAGAAGCTAGGTTCGATGTCATACACCCGTGTTTCACAAATTCTCCCTGTTCTCAGTGTCATTCACCACTCAGCCATGTCTGATAGGACAGGGGTATTCCTTCTTCTGTGTTTGAAGTTGTATGAGCACATTGGGAAGATGGTATGAAAGCAGTTATTTTCCAGAACCGGTTGGCGACTTGCCACATGGTTTAAACAAAGTTGAAGGCCTTTTGGTACAGTACATATCACTTCTGGGACATTTGTTGTATTTCATTTCAGTGACCCAAAGTGTTGAAAAACCAACAGTGCCAAAACCAATATATGCAGACTGTGAGGTAACTAGACCTGACACATTGGTCTTCTTTGCACAGGCAAGTAACGCAGGCAAACCACCATGCACTTAATTCCGACTCGGCTAACAGTTGCCATCGTTTACAGGTAAGGCAACGTGG
Organism: Oncorhynchus mykiss; assembly: GCF_013265735.2. NCBI lineage: Eukaryota > Metazoa > Chordata > Actinopteri > Salmoniformes > Salmonidae > Oncorhynchus > Oncorhynchus mykiss. The sequence goes on from NC_048579.1 coordinate 22,650,220, forward strand.
AAAATCGTTTTACTCTCACAGGTCTAATTTCATCCAATTGTTTGACAATTGTTGTTCATCGACCAAAAAACCTGCATTTGCAGCAATGTAACTGTCCTCCAGTCATAACAGTGCTCAGTAAAGGTAAGACCGCAGGGGGAGCAATAGAGGAACATTTATCAGTGTCATACACTGCACAGAGCATTCAGCGCCACACAGTTGTCAGCATAATTTGGGGCGCCTCTGCCTCATAATCACAAACTGCAGTCTGGGCTTTTATTTCTGCTGTATTTCCACATTCAATTGTAATGTTCACTCACTACAGTGTCCTTCAGTGTCCTTTTGATTAACTACATGGGTGAATTGCTTTAAAGTGGAACAAACTGACAAGCGGACAGCAGACTGAAGGAAGACAGACAAGAAACATGCAGATGGACAAGCAGACTGACATACAGGCAGAATTAAAGACATAATTTTTTTTTACAAATAGTTAGACGGATTGGCTGACGATTTACCCTACTGAAGGGAAGAATATTTATATGAAAAACCAAAGCAGAATCTCTGGCGCCGTTATCTCACCTGAACTGTGTTTGACTGTCTTGGCTGATGAAGTCTGAGAGCTGGAGGTAGAGCGGACCCTTTGGTCGGCGCTCATGCCGTCTTGTGCTGCTGTGGAGCCTGTCTTGCGGGGCTTCTTATCTGCTGTCAGGTGGGACAGGGGGGACGTCTTCTTGACCGGTCTGATGCGGGGCCTGGTGCTGTTCACATTCAGGTAGGCCTGGACCTTGTACTCCAGCAGCTCTCCGTAGTTGGCGTTGGTGACTCTGCACTCATACAGGCCCTCGTCACTCTTCCCCACCCGGGAGATCTGCAGTTTGTGGGAGATGTCGTTTCCCTGTACCTTCACCGTCTGTAGAGATAAAGATACAGAGATGTTCAATGAACGATGCAGGAGCAACTACATCCCATCCACATGACTGGTTGTTCAGTACAAAGAACCATGTAATGACAACAGAAACATCAAACAAATTTGTTTGGTCACATACACCTGTTTAGCAGATGTTAATGCAGGTGTAGCGAAATAGTTGTAATGGTGATGGTTTTATGTGTCCATACTTATGGTGTCCATATTAGGACATGTGATGTTGCCCTAGTATGGACACTGTAAAAGCTCTGTACATACAATAACTTACACTTATTTTAGTCCCTTCGTCGTCTGGATCAGGCTCTGGTATCATTTCCATCTAAGAAAACAGAGAAAATAAAAATACACTTAAAAAAGCTGAATATAAGTTTGAAAGGGAGACATCAATGCATTACGAGACTCTAACATGTTGACCACACTGCTCGCGTTGTGTGCGTGTGTGGCAAAATAAATACATACATGTTATTCAATCATTGCACCCACACTGCTTGCGCGCGCCAATGAGCGTCTGTGAAGCCAGGCGCTAAAAGAGAACTTGGTTCTATTGGTGACGCTTGACGCACTGCAAGTCTTGGAGGATATACCCACGTGCCATCTCCTCATTGGTTTTTAGGAGCATATACCCATGTGGGTGATTGGAAGATGAACTGAGGTCCACACTCCAGTCGGTAGTGGTAATCCACCTTAAAGTTGGTTTCCAACCTCAATATAAAGTCCAAAGAAGATGACGCCTGAAGGAGGGGAGATTACTAGAAACAAACCCGGTTTACCATTTTATTTGTGGATAAATTGTCGGAGTAGAGGACCTTGTGCATTTCAGGTAAAATAACATTCCAATGTTTATATCCTAGGACAAATTAGCTAGCAACCACAAGCTAGCTAGCTAAATTGCCATAAATGTTTATGTCCCCAGAATAATATAGTTGGTTCAAAGTTTGTTTTGATATTTCAACCTGCGTGTCCTGATCGTGTCTGATGTGGGTGGACAAAATCAACATGCACGCGATGGCGGTCTGGTCAGCATGTATGAGTGTGGCACTCTAAAAAAAATATAAAATAGATATATTTTTATACCAGTCTAGTCTTCACAGTCACTGAAGCAAAAATGGTCAAAAAGCCTCTGGCATTCCTCAAAAGTACATTTCAGGTGTAAATGCGGCATCATTCATCGATGGCTATAAATGTTTGATAGCTACATCAATAAACAGTTTATCCCAGATGGAAGAAGCAAAAACATACCAATTGAACGAAAGATCGACTAAAATGAAAGAAAATGAAATCCCATATTCTTCCCCATTCTGTACATTTAGAATGAATGAAAAGCTTTGTGAAAAGAATCAATAAAATAAAGGGATTTTGATAGTCAGTAAAAGGAGGCAGTTCGAAAACAGAATGATTATACTCTTTGACAAATTGACAAATGTTTCCTCATAAATGAGACTGAACAAGCGATAATTATAAATCATAATCATCTTAAAAAATGTTCTCTCTATAGGCATATGAAACATAATTAACTGTCTGGAGGCTTTACCCAAAACCAACATTCAAATAAGAGACTCAAAGAAGTTAAAACACAAAGCCATCAAAAAGTGACCCAGCTTTAGGTTGAGCAGCAGGTAGTCTAGAGGTTAAGAGTGCTGGGCCAGTAACCGAAAGGATGCTGGTTGTTAATCTACTCATATTGGGGATTCAAATCTGTTGGTGTTCCCTTGAGCAAGGCACTTGATCCCAATTGCTCTGGATAAGAGTGTCTGCTAAAAATGTAAAACATGCCCACGTTCTTGCTCTGGTGGCAGTACTCTGGCACTATAGCAAACACTCAGTCCATATCATGGAATTGGCATTGCATTTCAAATGGACTTATTCCTGGGAAAGTCTGTTAAATGCAGAGCCTCTTTTAAACCAGTCCATGAAAGAAACAGCAACAGAGGGGATAAACGCTGTCGGCTCCACGGGAGACTTAAAATAAGGCTGGAAAAGTACAGGAGCTACTTAAGAAAACCGGAACGAGAGTGTTTTGTGTCAAGTATATAATTACTTCAGAGATGCCAATACTTACAATATAATACATATTTACAATTCTGATCAATGCTAATAACAGACAGATTGAGTGTTTGTTATTTTTCTGCCGTCATCAAGCTTCACAGATGTCAGACACAAAAGTTAACATTTTTACCCTCACCGTCTCAGACAGACCATTCTCTTTTGAATTGCCAAGACAAAGTTGATGGTGATGCAGTGGTCATTTTGCCACTCTTTTTAGATGTAATTCTAATCAGAGAGAGCGAGAGAGAGAGAGAGAGAGAGAGAGTGCGAGAGAGAGTGCGAGAGCGAGAGAGCGAAAGAGAGAGAGAGAAGAACAATCAAATCAAATTTTATTTGTCACATACACATGGTTAGCAGATGTTAATGCGAGTGTAGCGAATTGCTTGTGCTTCTAGTTCCGACAATGCAGTAATAACCAACGAGTAATCTAACCTAACAATTCCACAACTACTACCTTATACACACAAGTGTAAAGGGATAAAGAATATGTACATAAAGATTTATGAATGAGTGATAGTACAGAACGGCATAGGCAAGATGCAGTAGATGGTATCGAGTACAGTATATACATATGAGATGAGTAATGTAGGGTATGTAAACAAAGTGGCATAGTTTAAAGTGGCTAGTGACACATGTATTACATAAAGATGCAGTAGATGATATAGAGTACTGTATATACATATGAGATGAGTAATGTAGGGTATGTAAACATTATATTAAGTGGCATTGTTTAAAGTGGCTAGAGATATATTTTTTACATACATTTCCATTATTAAAGTGGCTGGAGTTGAGTCAGTATGTTGGCAGCAGCCACTCAATGTTAGTGGTGGCTGTTTAACAGTCTGATGGCCTTAAGATATAAGCTGTTTTTCAGTCTCTCTGTCCCTGCTTTGATGCACCTGTACTGACCTCGCCTTCTGGATGATAGCGGGGTGAACAGGCAGTGGCTCGGGTGGTTGTTGTCCTTGATGATCTTTATGGCCTTCCTGTGACATCGGGTGGTGTAGGTGTCCTGGAGGGCAGGTAGTTTGCCCCCGGTGATGAGTTGTGCAGACCTCACTACCCTCTGGAGTAGAGGTCGACCGATTATGATTTTTCAACGCCGATACCGATTATTGGAGGACCAAAAAAAGCCGATACCGATTAATCGGCTGATTTGTATTTTATTTATTTGTAATAATGACAATTACAACAATACTGAATGAACACTTATTTTAACTTAATATAATACATCAATAAAATTAATTTAGCCTCAAGTAAATAATGAAACATGTTCCATTTGGTTTAAATAATGCAAAAACAAAGTGTTGGAGAAGAAAGTAAAAGCGCAATATGTGCTATGTAAGAAAGCTAACATTTCAGTTCCTTGCTCAGAACATGAGAACATATGAAAGCTGGTGGTTCCTTTTAACATGAGCCTTCAATATTCCCAGGTAAGAAGTTTTAGGTTGTAGTTATTATAGGAATTATAGGACTATTTCCCTCTATATCGTTTGTATTTCATTAACCTTTAACTATTAGATGTTCTTATAGGCACTTCAGTATTGCCAGTGTAACAGTATAGCTTCCGTCCCTCTCCTCGCATCTCCCTGGGCTCGAACCAGCAACACAACGACAACAGCCACCATCGAAGCAGCGTTACCAATGCAGAGCAAGGGGAACAACTACTAGAAGGCTCAGAGTGAGTGAAGTTAGAAACGCTATTAGCGTGTGCTAACTAGCTAGCCATTTCACTTCGGTTACACCAGCCTCATCTCGGGAGTTGATAGGCTTGAAGTCATAAACAGCGCAATGCTTGAAGCACAACGAAGAGCTGCTGGCAAAACGCACAAAAGTGCTGTTTGAATGAATGTTTACTCGCCCGCTTCTGCCTACCACCGCTCAGTCAGATACTTAGATACTTGTATGCTAAGTCCGATTATATGCAACGCAGGACACGCTAGATAATATCTAGAAATATCATCAACCATGTGTAGTTAACTAGTGATTATGATTGATTGTTTTTTATAAGATAAGTTTAATGTTAGCTAGCAACTTACCTTGGCTTACTGCATTTGCATAACAGGCAGTCTCCTTGTGGAGTGCAACGAGAGAGAGGCAGGTCCTTATTGCGCTGGACTAGTTGACTGTAAGATGGCAAGATTGGATCCCCCGAGCTGACAAGGTGAAAATATGCCGTTCTGCCCCTGAACTAGGGAGTTAACCCACTGTTCCTAGGCCGTAATTGAAAATAAGAATGTGTTCTTAACTGACTTGCCTAGTTAAATAAAGGTATCAAAAATAGATATATTAAAATCGGCAAATCGGCCGATCACCGTTCCACAGACACCCCAGCCACATTTATTTCCAAAAGTAGAACGGGGGCTGATGACTGTTTTGCCCAGTGATGTAGTCGAGTCACTAAACCTCGCCCAAAAATACAGATTTCCGATTGTTATGAAAACTTGAAATCGGCCCTAATTAATCGTCGATTCCCGATTAATCGGTCAACCTCTACTCTGGAGAGCCTTACGGTTGTGGACGGAGCAGTTCACGTACCAGGCGGTGATACAGCCCGACAGGATGCTCTCGATTGTGCATCTGTAGAAGTTTGTGAGTGCTTTTGGTGACAAGCCAAATTTCTTCAGTCTCCTGAGGTTGAAGAGGCAATCACAATCCCCAGATGGTGCCGCAAAGTAGTATGGGTTGCACCTCCATCACTCGGTCCCGTCATTGCCATTGTTATCACAGTTCCACAGACACCCCCAGCCACATTTATGTCCAAAAGTAGAACGGGGGCTGATGACTGTTTTGCCCAGTGATGTAGTCGAGTCACTAAACCTCGAGTCCAAATCAAGTCCCAAGTCCCCTATGCTTCAATCCGAGTCCAAGTCCGAGTTACCAATGGCTGAGTCACAAGACGAGTCACTAGGGTCCATATTAACTAAATATAAAGTTACCCAGTCAGATAAGGTGTAGTGGCAAGAGGGATTTAGTCAATAAACATTTTTCTATCCATAGACTACTGGTAATGTTACCAGGGCAACGTTTAGTTAGAAAACGTTGCTGATAGAAATTCCATGAATAGAACCTACGTTATTTTTTTATTCTATTTGCCAGAGAGGCATGTTTGTTCTACATCTATCTGAACGTTCCAAAATGTTGTGTCCTGCTGAACGTGCCCCAGGTTGTTAGCTATAACCAGCTAATGAGGTAACATGACTGAACAAGGTGTAGCTTAAAGACAGAGGCGTCTTGCCCATAGGGGGCACAGGGGCATGTTCCCCATCAGATTTGTCCTGTTAAAAATAATAAAGTTGAAGTTGGCTTTAGCTAGTCCAGATAGGTTCCCAATGTCATAACTATTTACCAAGAAGCCATTTCAGGCTATCGATCAAGTTAGAGTAGCTAGCTTGTCTAACTATCTTAGCTGGCATGCCTGCTGGCAAGGTTGGTAGTTTCAAGTTTGAATGTACAGTGAATTGCCTTTCTTGCAAACTAAAAACTCAATAATGCAATAATCAATAACATTGTAATACTAGAAAAAATACACAAGAAATAAGAAGAAATATGAACACAATAAGTAAGTAAGTAGGCATACTACTGTATATACAGGGTCAGTTTCAATACCATATTTACAATGTGCAGGGATACTGGAGTGATGGAGGTAGGTACTGTATGTATATGGGTAAGGTGACTAGGCAATAGGGTATAAGATAAACAGAGTAGGATAAAGACTTTAGAAAAGCAAGCAATTACTAAATGTATCGAATAAGACTCACATTCCTTTCAATAGTTTACCTAGATTTTAGCAAAGATGCTGAGAAGCATATTTTGTTTCTTTAAAAAAATAACCACCTGTCAGGATACAGGCAGTTCAAGATGTATGCTTAGATATACGGGAAAAGTAACACATTTTTGACATAGAATTAAGCATTAAGGATTATATCTTTAGATTGCAGAAAAATCTGTTTCAGGTGTTTGATGTGGTTAACACTCCGGTCCGCAAGTAGCATACTTTTAGAACAGCCCGCGATATGCTTATTGAATGTAAAATGCGGCCCGCCAATGCACGATAGAGAGAAAAAAACAGAGAAAAAACATATATTTTGAACGGTAATGGCTAGAATCAAGCTGTTTCCTCTGAGGAAAAGAGGGAGACTTGGCTAGTACGTTCGCTACAGAACCTGGCTATAAAATTCAGAAGGGATGAGCGAGACTACAAATTACAAAACGTGTCTATGCTCAAGGGAGCGACAAACATAGCTAGATCGTTGTATTACTGTTAAACTTAATTCTGCTATTGTTTTTAATTTCTTAAAACAGCTTGTGTTTCTTAACCAGGAAAAGGGTATCTAACTAGAAGGCTGGTGCTGACTGGTTAGCTACGGGGAAGAAAGAGAGTCCCCTGTGCAATGTGTATGATCAGAGGCGGAGCCAGAGTGGAGCCTGTCTGCACACACTCATCGCTTGCTCCCCCGCCGCTCATGAGCTGATGTAGCATAGGCTGTGTGTGCCGAGTGTCCTTCCCACTCCTATTAATTGTGCTCATAATTGAAAAGCTCTCAATCTCTCCAAAAACTCTTGTCCAGTCCACTTAGTAGTCTGATTTTAGTCACAGAGACAATTTAGTCTCGACTTGTTTTAGGGAACTGAAAAATATTTTTTGTTTAGTTATAGTTTTTTTTCTGGGTCTTTTTAGTCAGTTATAGTCTCGTCAATTGTCACTGAAAAATAGGTGCTTGGTGAATATTTTAGCCATTATTTTTGGTGATGAAATGAACACTGTGGTGATGTGAAGGTAATTGGTGGGGCTTCTGCATGGATTTCACCAAAGTCCTCTATCTCAATCTTTTTCTTGACAAACTGCCCCCTGATTTAAACAATATATGTCACCTGGGGTAGATCATCTTCTTAAAAGAAAGACATCCATTCACATCTGCCTACCTGGTTTCCCTCTGTGTTCAGACATCATGTATTTCTTAAAGTGGACATAGAATGTGAAATATTCTGACATTCATCTACCCTTCAATGACCAGAGAATAGGTCCAGCAGAAAGAGATTGGAGTATGCCTAGCCTGTCTCTCCAGTTCAGTTCTGGATCACAGCTTTATGGGGTGCTTTATCCCAATTGGGTCTGGTGAATTTCCATTGGCTTTGCGAACCATAAAAATGCTGGGCATTTAACTGTCGAACTCCATTAGTCATTTAGCCTTGTACAAACAAATGCAATTTACTTAATTGTGAAATAATGAATTTCAGATATTATTTCAGAATCCAGACATTTATCTTGAAGTGTAATAGACATTTATAGGCCACTTGCAGACTGCCGTTGTGAGTCATCAGACACTTAACTGTCACGGAAATGTGCTGATTTCATAATGAGAGAAATCTATACAAATGTACACAAGTGTAAGCCTATCTGTAGCTTCAGCGGAACTGAATAGCTTGGTTTTTCAAATGGGAAATAGACTTGTAGTCTTAGAATGCCCGTTTTCATCAATAAAGATGCCCCTTTGCCTCCGAATGTGTTCTGTATAATTTACAAGCGTTCTTTAGATTGACTGAATGTCTTTTGACATTGATGCAAAAGTTTAAAGTGACAATAAGAAACAAAAGAGCCATTGCTTTCTCATTTATATTTCATTTTCGACGCCTGGCTGCCTTCTGAGCTCGACACACTCTCAGCCGTTTGGAGTATCTCAATTTCAATCTCTTGTCTCTTTATTACAAAAACCCTCCACTGTGACACACTGCTGTTTCTCATGCAAACTGAAATTGACTTCATGTAAAATGAGTCCCACAATTACTGTGTAAAAAGCAAGGGGCCGCCCATTTCCCTGCAACCAAATATGGTAATATCTACGTTGAAATACTGTATAGACCTAATGCACTTCCACTCATTACGATTGTCTGGCTTATTTCATTATTTCTGTTATGATCCTTTTGTTATTGTCAATAAGGCCTTTGCGTTACATTTAATCACTGGCAGCCTTGATTTCATAAAATCATCAGCAACAACGTGCTGAAACGTGTCTCTATGTCCTTCATGCTTTGAAATGTCTGATGTACAGTATGTATGTTGTCCTTTCGTATATAATGTTTTCCTGTTTTTATGTTCACCTGCACGGGGACTACAGATGTAAACGAGCTGTTAGCTAAATCTGTTGCAACACACCACTTCTCACTGTTGATAAATGCTTGTTGCACATTGTACTACACATTAATAAACAACTAGACTCGCCCTCTCATCCTTTAAAAGCTCACCTAAGCCCCTTGAGCTCAACAAGCTATTCACAATAGCGTTACTAGAGCCTGCCCAAGCCAACAACCAAACAAAAGATAATCAACTTGGATGTAGATTCACTTTCGGTAACACTTGAGTCTTTAATTGGTGGAACTGCCACGTCAGTTTTGGATATTACAACAACAAACTAGTTACTACAAACAACTAACACTTTTCTTTTCCCCTTGCACTCGAGATAGAATAGCAGAATGTGTACTGCGTTTTCTTTTACAACACTTAATCCCCATTCACATTACATCTAAGCAGTCCGTTGCGTTACGCCTGATGTCATTCATTTCAATGGGGACTGTCCACAACGGAATGGTATCGCAGCGCCCCCTTGCGGTTGAAGGCTCAGTTGCGAAACAACTGAGCCAGAGTCCGTCAATAGAACAGGAAGTTACCAAACCACAGAGCAAGAAAATAATATGTGGTTTTCGGCAATGGCCTTGTGGGACAATTACGCATTACTATAAGTGAGTACTATTTTAGTAGCCTAATGTTCAATAATACACATTCGCTGTTAAGCCAATTATATTTTGACTGTTGCCTCCTGTTATATTTCATTGTGATGGTAATGACACTTTTTTTAATGATCATTATTGGGTGGAGGTCGCTAGCTACAGTATCTTCAACCTAGTTGCTCTGTAAACTAGCTTGACTTGAGGAAAGTTGAGGGAAAAGTAACTAAATGAAACATGTTTTATTATCACCTGAAACAATGTTTCTCCTATCTTAAATAAAGCTAATGTTTTTCAATCTTCCAAAATAAATGTGATTTCTGACAGGATACTATGCTCCTCCATTTTGTATTGTGAAACCTTATGCTCTCCGTCCAGTAGCGGGACGAGATGAAGATGCCGTACGGCGTAATGAAATCCGTCACAATGTGTGGACTACTGTGCTCCTCTCCTCCATTTCTCCTCCATTACATCAACAAATCAGAGACGATAACAAATGCGCCGGGTGAAAATGGTGTTGTTTCCCCAAATGTGGAGTCGATCTTTAAAACCTTTTTACTGCAGTGAGCTAAATCAGGGTCACACGGTGTTTATTGGTAGTCTTAAACAAATCTACTTTGAAACAAAAACATACACATCACACACATGGTTATGGGCTTAAATAAAGTAAGACAGCTGTACAATGTTAGATAAGAAGTTGAAATGTATTAAATTATTTTTAGTGTGCATCCCACTATTACTTTATATACATCACAGAAGACTGAAATATAACAAAACTGTTTGACATTGAAACACTGGATTTCGAGAAGAAAAAAAAAGATTATGAAAAAGATTATGAAATTATGAAATTATGAAAATGTTTAATAATGTTCCACCCATAAGGCCACTAGAGGGTGATTTGGTCATTTGACCACAGCCAACAGGCAAAGGTTTATTAGCAGCTATTTTCAATCAGTTAAAAAATTGGCACTAAGGCATACCATGACTGAAGTAAGCTTGCAAGTAAGCATTTCACTGTTTCATGTGCACGGGACGAATAAACTTTGATTTGATTCAAAAAGTAGAAGCCCTGTGTACAGCAATGTGTTTTCTTTAAGTTGCTGGTTAGTAACAAATAAATTAGAGTCCAAAACACATGTAAAAAATAAAATGTAAAAAACATGCACACTTAGAAAGACAACGGTCAATCTTGATTCATTGTCTGAGGCTGTCCTGATATGGACACCATTTTCAAGTGTGCCGTTTTTAACATGTGTTTTAGGAACTACAAGTGAACTTCATTTACAAAATCTCTGAACCTTTAAACAAGTCCTCTGTGATAACATCAAGTGGCCGATAATAACGTTAGAGTGTGTTAAGTTGGAGTACATAAAACACCATGCAGCCTTGTAAGTGCTCGCTAATTACAAACCTCACTAACTCTTGAGTAGGCGCTCAAGACGTTATGGCCCAAGATCTGTTGTTAATGTTAATTATATTCACTGAAATCATGTTCTTGAGTTCTTCTCACATGGAAAAGAGCAGCAAAGGCTCCAGTGCAATTGGTCAAGTGTCAGGTGCTGCAATGGCAATTACATGTAAAATAGTTACACAGCAGTATCTCCCGATATGAGAGAGAGTGTAGGACTCAGATTCAGTCAGCTAAACAGCCTTCCAAATGTGCAAAGGTGTTAAAAATAGCAAATATTAAATAGACGGGACAAAACAAGTTTGGAATACTCAGTGGTGCAAAGTACATAAGTAAAAATACTTTAAAGTACTACTTAAGTATTTTTGGGGGCTATCTGTACTTTACTTACCTATTTATTTTTTTGACAACTTTTACTCCACTCTTACTCGTTACATTTTTTAATGCTTAATAAGACAGGACAATTGTCTAATTCACACACTTATCAAGAGAACACACCTGGTCATCCCTACTGCCTCTGATCTGGCTGACTCACTTAACACAATTGCTTTGTTTGTAAATTACATAAGTAAATAAATCAAAACAAGGAAATCGTGCTGGTTTGCTTCATATAAGGAATTTGAAATGACTTATACTTTTAATTTTGATACTTTAGTATATTTCAGCGATTATATTTACTTTATATACTTAAGTATATTTAAAACCAAATACTTTTTGACTTTTACTCAAGTCATATTTTACTGGGCGACTTTCATTTTTACTTAAGTCATTTTCTTTTAAGGTATCTTTACTTTTACTCAAGTATGTCATTTGGGTACTTTTTTTCCCCAACACTGGGAATACTGTACATGTAGCTCATGATTGCATTGCATATATTGTTGTGCTGTTTGCATTAAATCTGCATCATTTATCATCTTCTCAGAGGAATTGTAAAAAGGGTTTGAGATAAATCACTCTGCAAATAGTGTAAAGTAATAATGTCTGCATTGCAGTGCTGTTTAGAAGGCATTCAATTAAATGAACATTCCGTAAAAGGAAAAAGCTGAGTCGTGTGGACGAAACAACACTCCTACTCAGCCCTTGAGATGCTCCCAGTCTAGAAACAGGACACAAGATTACGTTTCAAGAAATATGTTCAAGTAAAGCATTGGCTTTTCAAAATTGGCAGAGGCTTGTGTGTTGTGACTCACAGTGGAGAAAAAGACAGGAGATGAAACTGAGCCTTTGGGATCTCAAACATACATAGTTCAAGGAAGAACAACATCTTACAAAAATAACTTCTAGACTACCTCCGGATTTCTATGGATAGATGTTGAAGGAAGACTGCTGCTACACTTTCTATATAGATATCTTCACTGGCATTGATGTTGTTTAATGCGTCTGGGCAAGAAGTGGCTACGTATGGAAAGACCCTTAGTATTTTTTTATAACAAAAAAAGTTTTCAAATACATTATTCACATTCATGTTGAATAATCACTGTAATTATGAAGCTAACTTTAATATGCACAGTCTAATAACACTATAAGCTATTATCCAATTTGATGGAAGTTCATTGGCACATCAATCAACCATTAAAAACATCTTGTGGTATTTCAGTCAAAATCACCGACGGATTACAGATCTTGAGATAGCATAATATCTACAGCTTTTTGTTTTCATAACTACCGGTCTATTCTTAACTTGTACAGTTGTGTACATCATACACTGTGACGGGTTGTACAGTAGCATAACAATCCAAGTACTGTACACACGACCTGTTCATTGACCAATCAAAGTATTTAGCAAAGTATTGACCCATGACCTTCAGAAATTACTTAAGTCTGTAGAAACTGAGCAAAAGTCGTATTTATGTGGCATTGGCACATATTAAATTCCTCAACCGCAATAATACCTGAATACCTCAAATCAATATTATTTTACACTTGCTTAAGGGTTTAAAAGTAAAGCCATGTTTTCCTTGCAATTGGCATACCAAGGGAAGGTACTGTATGTACTGCATTATTGAAAAGCTGTGCTTCACTGGATTTTTTGATTCTAAATGCAAAAGACCCCTTTTAGGCAACAGAAAGTTGAGAGAGAGAGAGAGAGAGAGAGAGAGAGAATATGAGTGCCCGTCTAGAAGTTTTGGGGGGAATCCATACATGCTTTGAAGTTAAAACAGTAGGCTTCACATGATGCAACATATAAATGGGCATCACATACCACTAAAAACAAAACAAAAAAATACAATAACATTGAGACTAAAATGCAGGCTTAGGTTAAATGTTGCCTGAAAAATATCAGAGCCTTAACAATGATGAGAAACAAGCAATCAAATATAATACATGTGCACTAATTACTAAAGTACAGTACCTGGACTGATATCAGTCATTTTGATGAATTATTATCACTCCCTTTGAGGGGATTGATACAATCATACGGAATAGAATCAAATGAAAGAGATTCCAGCTGGAAACAAATACACATATTTCCCTCAATGATGCCAATAACACATATTGTATCATACCACTTCCACTGCTTTGTTTTATGTAAAGCCAACCTAACAGTGGGGTATATCCACATATAGAATGTGTAAACATGCGTTACACAACCACATGATATAACCTGTCACCATAGGTCAACATGAGGGTGTTGAGGCACCACAGAGCAGTAACGCTTAACACTCCTGGTAGCTGGCACGCATGGGTGATTGATACCTCTCCCCCTCAAATAGATATCTGGTCTGCTCCATGATTGACACATCGATTGAAATGACTTATTTCACTCACTGAAAATGGTTTCTCTTTTCTCCCACCTGAGAGCATGGAATCCCAAGATTATTTATCCAAAGTAGACATTGACCTTGAATTTCAAACAGCTAAGGAAACCCAAACTGTGTACAGATACAGTATTGGTTTCTGTGTACACTGTAAAAATAAATGTTGGTTCAACATACAATTTAAACCAGCTACAATATGTTTGTGAGATTGCAAAGTAAAAAAGTTGTTGGGCACACACAGTCAAAAGTTTCTGTGTGGAACATTTTGTTGCGCAAACTCACAATCCTATCACAGCTGCATGCTTTACAATTGTACAGTATGTTGAATCAACATCAACAATCAACATTTGGACACACCTACTCATTCAAGAGTTTTTCTTTATTTTTTTTACAATTTTCTACATTGTAGATTAATAGTGAAGACAACAAAACTATGAAATAACACATATGGAATCACGTAGTAACCAAACAAGTGTTAAAAAAATCAAAATATATTTGACAGCTTTGCACACACTTGGCATTCTCTCAACCAGCTTCACCTGGAAAGCTTTTCCAAACAGTCTTGAAGGAGTTCCCACATATGCTGAGCACTTGTTAGCTGCTTTTCCTTCACTCTGCGGTCCAACTCATCCCAAACCATATGACGTAGCACTCCATCACTCTCCTTCTTGGTCAAATAGCCCTTAGACAGCCTGGAAGTGTGTTTGGTCATAGTCTTGTTGAAAAACAAATGTCTCACTAAGCGCAGACCAGATGGGATGGGGTATTGCTGAAGAATGCTGTGGTAGCAATGCTGGTTAAGTGTGCCTTCAATTCTAAATAAATCACTGACAGTCCCACCAGCAAAGCCCCCCACAACATCACACCTCCTCCATGCTTCACAGTGGGAACCACACTTGCGGAGAACATTCGCTCACCTACTCTGCATCTCACAAAGACATGGCGATTGGAACCAAAAATCACAAATTTGGACTCATCAGACCAAAGGTCAGATTACATCGGTCTAATGTCCATTGCTTGTGTTTCTTGGCCAAGAAATCTTGTTTCTTTTATTCTTATTGGTGTCCTTTTGTTGTTGTTTCTTTGCAGCAATTCGTCCATGAAGGCCTGATTCATGTAGTCTCCTCTGAACAGTTGATGTTGAGATGTCTCGTTTAACTTGAACTCTGTGAAGCATTTATTTGGGCTGTAATTTCTGAGGCTGGTATCTCTAATGAACTTATCCTCTGCAGCAGAGGTAACTCTGGGTCTTCCTTTCCTGTGGTGGTCCTCATGAGAGCCAGTTTTATAATAAGACTTATCATAGTTTTTTGCGACTGCACTTGAAGAAACTTTCAAAGTTCTTGAAATATTCCGTATTGACTGACCTTCATGTCTTAAGATAATGGACTGTCGGTTCTCTTTGCTTATTTGAGCTGTTCTTGCCATAATATGGACTTGGTCTTTTACCAAATAGGGCTATCTTCTGTATACCACCCCTACCTCGTCACAACACAACTGACGCATTAAGATGGAAAGAAATTTCACAATTTATCTTTAACAAGGCACACCTGTTAATTTAAATGTATTCCAGATGACTACCTCATGAAGCTGGTTGAGAGAATGCCAAGCGTGTGCAAAGCTGTCGTCAAGACAAAGGGTGGCTAATTTGAAGAATCCTAAATATAACACATATTTTGATTTGTTTAACACTTTTTTGGTTACTACATGATTCCATATGTGTTATTTCATAGTTTAGGTGTCTTCACTATTATTCTACAATGTTGAAAATAGTTAAAATTAAGAAGAACCCTGGAATGAGTAGGTGTGTCCAAACTTTTGACTGGTACTGTATATTTTTTTATTTTTACAGTGTAGGTCTGTGGAGCGAAGAAAAACAAAACATCTTTCCAATAATGATACAAATTGTGGTATAGAAGAAACTTCTCACTTTCTGCTGAATGATTGCTTTGCCTTTTTCTCTTTCAGACTTAAAATTTGTGTCACAAAACAAGGTGGCGTACCATTGAAATTAGTGATGCACCGAAATGAGATTTTTTTCCTTGCCAAAAAAACCCTGATACCGATAACCGATACTTAAAATTTAAGCAGCCTTTTAACCATTCTAGTACAGTTAAATAGTTAGCATACACATGGATGCAATGGTCTAAGGCACTGCATCTCAGTGCAAGAGGCATCACTACAGTCCCTGGTTTGAATTTTGAATCCAGGCTGCGTCACATCCGGACGTGATTAGGAGTCAGATAGGGAGGCCCACAATTGGCCCAGCGTCGTCCAGGTTTTTCCGGGGTAGGCTGTCATTGTAAATAAGAATTTGTTCTTAACTGACTTGCCTAGTTAAATAAAGGTTACACACACACACACACCACACTGACAAAATGTATTTAGTTGGCATTTACGCATTCCCCATTAACAGTAAAACATAAATCAAAACCTATTTCTTTCACTTACTTGCTGTTTCGTTGTTAATTTATTCAGTCGTTTGATTCTCAACCAGGATTTATATGGAACGCCGTTTTGGTCTTTGCGTGTCAAAAAATATACTATTTAACACTATTTGATGTGTCAAATAACACTATTTGACGTGTCAATTAAGCTTGTTGACCAATCAGGAGCCGAATGTGACTGCACATCACATAATAATTGAACGCATTCATACATTTTTACATAGTTATTACACATTCATTACACTATCACTCGTATTTCATGTCACAACAATTTATCAATATGTATGCTATGATGCTGGTAAAGTTGTCTCGCACACCTACAGTGCTGGCCATAAAAAAAAGCTAGCTAGCTCATGGATGCAAACAATGTTCTTCCCCAAAAACATAGCAAAGCGATATTTGTTTCAGTAGCTATAGTTAGCTAGGTGTCATCATCTAAAATAACCCTAATTTATCGGACCCATCTATGTGAAGCTAGCCACAACAGTGGACTTTGCGGTTAGCCTTCAAAATAAAAGTATGGCATAATTCTACTATTTGTATTCCTTTGCATAACTGTCAATGACATACTTTAATTTTTAAGGCAAACTGCAAATTCCACTATTGTCCCTAATCTTTATTGTGGCTAGATTCACAGCACATAACCCGGTCCGGTCGAGCTTCACTAGCCAGATAAAGCTAGCTGGCTGCTTATAACTTTAGGTTTGGGCAAAAGGGTTAAGTAGCTGGCTAGCTATTTATTTTCATGAACTGAAGTTAAATTTCAATAGGTGAACAACAAGTGGCAACCTAGCTACTACTTACTCACGATGATTCCTAAATCATTGCTAAGAATAATGAAAATGACTGCAGTTTCTACTGATCATTGCTGGTTGTGTTGGCGCTAGCTAGGTACTAAGCTAAAGCTAGCTACCCCAGAAGTTGCGGTCGAACAAATGATGCCAATGCGGTGTTGAAAACACATTGTTCGTGGCTGATGTTTGCATACTTGCAGACTTTTTTGTACAGCTTTGACAGTGCACTGTATCTTTTTTGACACGCAAAGACCCAAACGGCGTTCTGTAATATGTATGTCATGAAGCTAATAGCAGTGACGCTATTACTGTGTAACTCCGGCCGGGCAACATCTGATAAGTAGCGCACTTGGTAGTGTGCATCGGTGCTCGGCCAGTTGGCGAAAGCCAACATCGCCCATGACAGAGAATGGTTGATTGTCAGAAGCAATGAATTCCATTATCTTGGCTTTAATGGATTTTCCCTTCGAATTGTCTCGCTGAAATGTTCTTTCTCTTGCAAATGACTGCTCTATACACATAGCAGACATTGCGGGATAAGTTAGGAATTCTGTGTTGCACGTGTAGTGCAATATTTTACGTGGCGTCATTGCATCGTTATATAGGTATGCACGTCAGCTTTGACATCGGTTTTGCACATCAGCGTTAAACTAGACATCCAATATGTTCACCGATATATCGTGTATCCCAACTTGAAATGCTTAATATCAAAAGTGGCGGGGTGTCTTGGTCGTAGAAGTGGACATTTTTATAATCTGTCAGTATATAAACCTTCACTGGGAGTCCTAATTAGGGGCTTAATTCAAAACTCTTGTTGCTCACTCATCTCCAAATGCATCATGGAAAATTGTTAAGCAAGAATCTCAGCTCGGCTAACTGCTGTTTCGTCCAGGTGGTTTCTGACTCCATTTACCATCAGAGACTGGTTGTCAGCGTGGTTACAGGTGCGTAGCAGCACAGTACAGTATGGTGTGAGTCAGTCAAAGTGCAGGGACTTTGGCGTGTCAGAGGGGATGTGGGTTGAGCTATGACCTGTGTAACCTTCCAGTCCAAGCCCAGCTAAGTGCCTATACTCTTGGACATTTCCCATTCATCACAAAGGACACAATGATCCAGTCGATAATGGCTGTTATTTTCAGCTTTTGCCTTGTGCCCTGTCCATTTAGAGTTATGGCTGTACAGGTGTGACTCATAAACAATAACAAGGCACAGACAATTCTCTTTTTCATTCAACAAAGTCTATCATGTCAGGAAATGGGCGTTTGCTCAGACAATCAAGGGCACAACTGATATGAGGATTATTGGCACATATGACTACATATCCAGGTGTGATCAGTGCCATAACTGTTCTGCACGACCATACATTACTCTGATATCCCCAAAACCACTATCCGGTGGAAGCCATAAGCAATTAAAGATGGAATCAATGCCCTGAATCAAAACAGTGCGACAGCTCCATTATCCCAGAATATAGGAGCCTCTCTCTCTCCCTTGCTCCCCTATCCCCCACCCCCCCCCCCCCCCCCCCCCCCCCCTCTGGGTTCATTTCAAGCTGATCGGGCGGGTCGAGACAGAGAGAGTAGAGAGAGAGAGTAGAGAGAGAGGGATCTGGGAGTGTTGCAGAGGGAGGCTAGCACAGTGCCATGGTCAATGTCATCCTACACATCAAGGGGATTGGCCACGTTTAATCTAATCAGCCACTTTTATGTGCGGACACTCATCTATTTGACACTCGCACCAGACGTCCATGAGATTCATCCGCGAAAGCTCCACAATGGGCTCTTAATTTATCCTATTACAGTAGGGGAGCAGTCAGGTTGATAACACCGGACCACAGTGGGTCACACCTTGAAGTGGAGATGCCACTACACTATAGTCTCTTAATAGGGAGACATGCTGGGCCCATATTCATGAAGCATCTCAAAGTAGAAGTGCTGATCTAGAATCAGGTCCCCCCCTGTCCATGTAATCAGACTCATTGTGATCTAAAAGGCCAAACTGATCTTAGATCAGCACTCTGAGGGGCCCTTACCCCTACTTAACTCTTCACTCCAGCCTCATACCAAACATTATTAACTTTATTTTAGATCTCCAAGACAGGCTCATGATGAATACCTTCCCCAATAATGTAATTAGAATAATGGGCTAATCCATTATGATTTTCCACTCGACATGAAGTAACAAATACATTTAGGTAATGTGCCAACAACACTTTCCTCAAGTGGATATGAGGAAACAGTTGTAATATAGTGCACAGTGTGTGATCTACATAATTCAATTCAATATCATTCTTAGAAGTGCTCCAAAAGACTTTAAATATATAACACCAGAAATATTTGTATGTCCTAACTTAGTTTGGGGTTGTGTTTAATGCACAAGTTATTAGGTATAATCCATAGTTAACAATGTTAAGGTCTATGCACACATATCATGCCATCAGAACAATAATAAGAAAAGGTTTCATAGAGCAGCAGTTGAAAATGTGACAAAACTATTTATCAAGCGTTTGCCCTTGGGGATAGAACATATCCAAATGTATTTGTCCTATTGAAGGAGACTTCTGATTGACATCTCACATCCATATCAAAGTATTAAATAACATACAGTACATGATATCAGAAGAATCTTCAAGTATGATACATGCCTTAACATTGATCTATGCAGTGGACACAAACACATCTCCTCGCTTCTCAACAATCAACAGCCCCTTCGAAAACATATGAGCTGATTCTCATTGTGATGCTGTCGCACTGCAGTTCTGGTTCACACCTCCATCTCTGCCTTCTCCCTGTAATCCTTCCCTGGAACTGAGCGTCCCGGGCCTCCAATCATCCAAGTCCATGTTTCATTTCCTGTCCCTCCGCGATACATATAAGCCCTTTCCTCCCTGTGCATTCTATCACTGCGGACAATGTGGATCTGGGTAGAAATGTCACTTGAGTGTCGCTGCTGTTTCTAACAAGCAGAATTCCACATACTGCAGGGTTTCTGTCCTTTTTCAGAGAAAACACATCTGGAACTCTAAAGAAAGGAGTTTTTTTTGTGTTGTCCTTGAACTATGTTTGTTCTAGTGATGTTTGCCATGTTGGGACACTTGTCATGTCAGCTCCAACTATTCATACCTTGACTCAACAACATCAGTCGGTCACCTATGAATGCGCACACACACACAAACGCATGCGCAAACACAGCATGCACACACATGAATAGACCTTCAGCCAAACTTTCACCTTTCTTTAGTCTCCCGTTGACTTGTTGGACGAGATCAAATGCTAGTCATTCTCTAATTGTGAGTCCAGCCACTATGCCTGATGTCTTCAAATAAGACTGGTTCTGTTCTGATCCAGTAAATTGAATTGGAGGAAGCTGCTGGCAGTGCATGCCAGACAAAGCCTCTTCTCAAGCTTATGTTTAGTCAGATGTACCTCACGCATGGAGAATTGTCTTTCTCTTTTCTCACCAAATATGGTCATAAAGCCAAGAGACATCCCACTCTATGCTGCTCTGCAAGCCTGTTAGTCGTATTCCTTCCTACAATTCACTTCTGTTTGGTGTCTTTTGACAAAAATAAAATTAAAAAAATTGGACACTGGTCAGGGTCATGCAACCATTGGATATTGCACTCAATAACCCTATCCACTGATATCACCACTGTGTTCCTGCAGGGAATTCTCTGAAGGATGTTGAAGACAAGATTGCTGTTACATCCTCTAACTTGCCCAGTGGCTCCGATCCATCTCCTGTGTGAATTTCCCCTCCAGGTGGTCTAACTAATCTGGCCTAACACATGGCAGTTTTACACCGGAGACATCCTCACACTCTTTGACTGTGTCACACTAGTTAGTTACTGTGGCCACCTCAGTGGCCCCCAAGGCCCTCCCGAGGGGCCCCTAGTGAAAGCTGTAAATGTGTGATGTTGACAAAAAGCACTGAGAGACAATTATTATAGTACAAGATTTGCAGCAAAGTATTTGAAAGGGATGTCCCTTCGTTAGTACTGGTCCTTGTCATAATGATTTATAACACGTTTTTGTTCTTAAAGCTTGCAGATAAAGGAGATTACTCCGGAGATTCTCCATGCCATATGTGTGTTTCAGGTAGCTAGTATCATCAAAGGATTAAAGTGAAGAATTACACACAACAAAAATGAGAAAACTTGTAAAGCAAAATGGGGACCTGTATTATTAAACATATTTAACAAAGGAATTAGTTAAAATTATTAAATTAAAATCATCAATTAACTAGCACAGAAGAACCTTGTGTTGGTTCAGCAGCTGTCAGTGACAATGGACTCGATACGGCAGATGGGATGCATACAGATGGCTCTGTTCAAATTACTACTAACTTTCTAACACCCATTGGGACCACGCTAGCCATGAGGATAAGTATCTAATAGAACTCGGTGCTGATAGCCATTTTGTAATGTGTGCCTCTGTTTTTATTCATCTTCTAGAAGCCATTTTGCTATGACGACCTGCAATGGCCTCCCATCATTGTCTGATTGTTCAAATAATTATAATACTCAGCCAGACCCTTCAAATTGCATGTGGCGTTTGTTATTTCCCAGGAGCCTTTGCATCCTTATTGTCTCACGTGTTCTGTATGTTTTTTCTCACCCATCTCTTCATCACCCATCCCTTCAAATGAATTGACTCCAACTAAAGTCACTAATGGTCCAATAATTGAGCCATTCCAAATGAGAAATCAGTAATGTTATTGACACACTGTAATAAGGGTGAAGTAGCAGGGAAAAAGACAAATAGGTGGTAAGCAGGACCTAATCTACTGTACAACCTGTTCCCCACCACCCACATCTTGATCATGTGATCCCGAAAACCTTCCATCCATTAAAGTGGTGTGTCGGTCTCTTAATGAGACCGGGGTCGATGGGAGCCTCTGCATTGTATTGACTCTGAATGTTATTATCTTGGCCAGACAGGGCACAAGGCTCTCGGGGCAGTAG
Organism: Oncorhynchus mykiss; assembly: GCF_013265735.2. Taxonomy (NCBI): domain Eukaryota; kingdom Metazoa; phylum Chordata; class Actinopteri; order Salmoniformes; family Salmonidae; genus Oncorhynchus; species Oncorhynchus mykiss. Next base: position 22,672,267 of record NC_048579.1, read on the forward strand.
TTGCGAGGGCCGGTGAAGGAGATAGTAGTCTAAGGTCCAGAGGCTTGAGTACAGCTATGGATTTTATGCTTCCTTCTGAAACAGGAAATATGTGCTCTCATTAAACATTGCAATGGTCTAAACTCATTCTCTCAGTATCATGCCAATTCCAGAATTATTCATATTACAATTCTTGGAATACAAAGACCTGCTATACCTTGATCCAAGACAGACATTCTGTACATCTGTGACCTTCACACTTCAACTTTCAGACTCATGTTTTATTGAGACAGGTTAGAAGTAGAGACACGGGGATTAAACCCTGGTCTCCAGTAGGGAGGCATATGTGGTTGCAGCGGGTGTGTTACCACAAGACCACAGGCTTTGGACCACACTTCCTCTTTAACAGAGAAGAAAAGAGAAACTTATCTTATCTCGTTGATAGAGGCTGTGGCACACAATTTCAATCAATGGTTTTAGGCTTTTCAACAACCTAGGAGGACACAACTGTTACCTTGAAGGGAAATCCCATTTGCGTTTGCTTATAGCTACCCTTAATCCCACACCAAATAGAATTACCGGCGAACAGGATTGTAAAGATTTACTCCATAAATTGATTTGATAGCAAACAGTGGACCTGTGGATTAAGCAGATAGCGATAGATCCAGACTTGAGGAGATGAATCCCCTCTTCAACATCAGAGTAGCGGGACAGACCACCATCTTAGCCCAGTCAAACAAGGCAAAGCAGAGAGCTCAGAGCACCATCAACCTCTGCACATGATAGTGTCATTGGGACTATAGCTCACAGAGCTAGAGAACGGACATTGTGATGCCACTTTGATATAGTCAATGTGCCCACCCATGAAGTGTGTTTCAATTGTTATGTTTTTGCCCTAAACTGGACGCTATAGTCTATATGTGCATGTCTGTTCGACTTCAAATCATATTCCACATTCATTAATTTTCTCAGCTCTACTGTTTTCTATGGCATCTTTTATAGTTCCCCTTTATGACTCCTTAGCGTATTTTTGTTGAACCTCATTCCTCGCGAGAGAAAACCACTGCTTGTCATTTCAAACAGATGCCATGAAAAGAATTGGATAATATGAGCTACAAAGCCGTGGTGTGCGTCGATAGCTCCTTCAGCCAACATCTAAGAGTGATGAACCAAATGGATCAAAGCCTTGGCAATGCGGGCATGATGGGTGACAACAAAGGAGCAGTAATAACTGTTTTAAAGCCATGTGGATATCCAAGAACGGGCTCTCTCTATGCATTGTGGTTTCACTGCGAGGAAGATGAGCATTTATCAAAGGAAACATTTCCCTGTTTGATGTCAGTGATGACAAACTGCCAAACTCCCCTAAAATGTACCAGCCATCTGAATAGAGAGAGCATAAGAAGATGCAGACACAAAGTAACTGATCATTATCCACAAGGAGAAGCTGTCATAGGTAGCTGTCCAATGTAGCAATACATTACAAATGCCAGTTGTGTAGGGTCTCAGAAAGTACACTGTTCAGGCTTACTGTATATAATGAGTCAATTTGCAAGAACGTGTCAGTGAAGCTTTATGCTGACTCTGAGGGTCCTACAATCATAAATGACCATACATGCACTTAACTGTGGTCATATGGCCTTATACATACTCCAGATTACATTTCCAAGTCACTTAAATTAGCCCTGGTTTCCTGGGAAATGTACATGTTGACTTAATGTTAAATGCACTTGGTAAAGAAGGCTGAGATGATACAGACCAGTATTATTTTCCCACTGCATCTTATGTAAATCTGTTGTCAAAGGTTATTACAGTAAGTCTTACAGGATAATATAGGGATTTAAAAAGTGGATAAAAACACCAAATCAGTTCCAAGTCAAATACAGGTAGACAGAATCACAGATAATACATTTCATGTAGGCTATGGGAACTATGCTATTCTTGATAATGATAAGCCAATCATGCTAGAATTCACGGCGTTGTCTGTGCCTAATGGGCTTCGGCGAAACTGCGCAACTATGCAGGCATGTGATTGCAATGTGAAGGGGCATGGCGTCATATTGTAAAGAAAGTCCTCAACATTTAAACAGGTATTTGAAACAAGTGAAATCCATACGTACTTCTTCGTCATCATCCTCCTCCTCGCTGTTGCTCGGTTCTTCTGGCGCTCTAATAAACCACCACTGAATCTCCAAGTAAACTGATGCGGTTCCACTCTGGAAGGCGCACGCCATTTCAATGTTTTGACCTTCTTTAACTGTTAGATTGGAGGGGATATCCGTAAACTTTCCTGAAAGAGAGTGAAACAGTCAGTAGAATTACTGTGCGTCCATGGTCGTAGGGCTATTGAAATGGAGGCCTTTCCCTCCGCAACTGTAGCCTATTTCTAACAAACTTATGATATAAAAACGTAAAAAATGGTGATAGTGTATGGCATGCGTGTGTCTTATTCTTTCAACAAATGGCAGTATAATTAAATTGTAGGTGATCGTAATAGTGAACGAAATCCTCGGAAATGGCGGGGCTCCACTATGCGTCTAAAATGTCACTGCGATAGGTATCACATCATTATAATAAAGGGATGCCTCCTAACATATAAATAGCATTCTCAAACATTGACATATGAAATAAATAAGTGACTAAACATGAACAGATATTTGCCAGATTCACTCTCCAATAACTCTAATCCAAATTCATGCGCACAGTGTAATGAAAATAAGACCAGTAACGTTATATAATATAGCCTATAGTGCATATATGTTGAATATATATTTAAGTGTTGACAAATGTTACACTGGTTTAATCCATGAAAACACTCTGAACATCACAATAACTATCACTGTAGCCTACAGTTTTCCCCTGCAAGACTCACTGCGCTTAAAAAGTATTTGCAAGGGATACAGACTATCTTTACCGAGACAGTGGCAGACGTGCAAATGTATCATATTTCGTTTGATGAGATTCAAAGGTAGACAGAAACCACTGAGGGACAGATCAAGAATCTCACTGGTATGTCAACAGAGTAACTGTCAATGGTGCTCTCTGCTTTCCAACCCTGTTTCTGCATATCCGTTACTTTAAATGCATGTCGCGCTCTGTGACTCTACAAAGTTATACAAAGACAGTAACTACAATAAATACTAAATCATACCTAGATGCCATTTTTATAAGCAATCAACAGTTGCGTTTTGTTCATTTGGACAACGTTAGGTGAATGCTAGGTAAGCTACTTTTTCTGCATTTATTTTATAGCCAAGCATAATGGATGTTGCATTCGTTACTTTTTTCAATCGTAATAACCATTATTTCATGTCTGCACTCTGCAGCTTTAATGCTGAAGTTATTCGCACTCAAATGTGACCTATAGGTTGTTTTTACCTAGAACAAGCCCGGATAGGTAAGCATTTATATACTTGTTTTATGACGATATGTTTCAATTTACCTTCAAAGGAGAATCCAAATTGGATACATAAACTGGACAGGAAAACAAATCCAATAGAGTCATGAGAGGTCCACATCATTCCAAAGGGATAATGTCACATCAGCCGAGGAAAAAACGATCTTCCAAAACTGCTCAGCAAATTAAACTGTTGCCATGCGGATATGCTTGGATACAAAATGCCGAATATGTAACATGCTGGAACTATAGCAAGGCTTCTGAAGTTCTTTATGTGCGCTGCCACGGGCTTTGCGGATAGAGACTGACGACTGCGCGCTCTGCACAAGGTGTTGTGAAGTATGTAAAAGAATAGCCTCTGTTCCCAGCTCTCGGTACGTGGCTGTTGATGCAACGTCAGTGTCCAGCTCCCCTATTGCGTGCTGATTGCGTGCCTGGTGCTCTAGCGACAAGTAGAGCTGGACTCAACGGATATGTTCGTAAGTCTACACACCTTTTTACACCTCTGTAAACCCCGTTGTTCACATTCCTTTCAAATGTAAATAAACGTAAAGATATTAAACATTATAGATTGAAAATTATTATCAAGTACAGCAGCAGGAGTGGCGACTTTTAAACCCAGTAATAATTTTAGCATTTAAGCCCAGATTTGTGTGAGGAGAACAAAATAGCTCCACACTTTTCTCAGCAACCAAAAAATGCCAAATAATTGAAGAGACTGAGAGAGCTGTCACTCAAAGCAACATCATAACAGTATCTGATTCTGAAGTGGTATGCGGCATGAAGCATTTACGTATGGAGTGTGGGTGTGTCCATCTCACGTTTAATAGCTACTGTTTGCAGTCAGAGGAGACTCAAGCAGGCACAGAACAGACCCACTGGTACAGAGGCTATAAAACAATATTGTTGCCATTGAGGGGAGACAGCTCAGACAGGGCTTGGACCAGCAACTCTGCAAGTATCAGTCAAGCATACAAGACCCGGACCTCTTGCCAGAGCCTGTAGTTCTCTTACATCCCAAGATGTGTTTCTGGCCAGCGCAAAACCTCAGCGCAGACAAGTGTACACTTGCAATGCAGACTTGAGAGATAATCCCATTGCTGTCACCAGTGTAGTGAAAGGGGGAAAAGTTGGAGTGGAGCTTTCCTTGTCACCACCAGGTCACTGGTTGAAGTCCTGCTCAGCCCATTCTGGCTTTATTGCAACAATAAACTGCAGTATTTATATGAAATCAGACTTAGGGCTCTATTCGAACCATATCGTGGAAGTTCTGCCTGACAGTGTGATTGAATTTAAAAGGCAACATTCCCGCATTAGCAGAGACTGCATTCATGTTAGACACTGCATATGTCGGCTCAATTTCAAATGACCTTTACATTTCTATCACACAATCTATTATGCTTCAGCGATACAGATTGAATAGAAACCTAGATCCAGTTATATACTCTATGGTTGCTGTTGTTGATGATCAGCACTCTCTCTAGCAATAGTCAGTGGGGGGCAGGCAACGCTACACAAAGGGGCTCATCCAGCTCTGGCTCCTTGCCAGTATCCATTTTCTCAACCTGAGCATTCTTCACGAGCTCCTTTGAGAGTGCATCCAGAAATAATTAAACACTTTTCTAAGGTGATGATGTTAGCAATAATTAATTACATTCACATCCAACCACGTTCGTTAGTGTGCATTCGACAATAATACCTTCTCTCTCTGTCGCTCTCTCTATCTAGCTCTCTCTTCCCAGAAGTCATCATGTTAATGACAGCTGGTCATGCAGAACATGCTGATAGCATGTAGAGGCCTACAAGGCCTTGAGCGCCATACACTGGTAATGCTGGTGGGAGTCAATGACAAAGGGTTGGCTAGGTCACCATCATTATCAAGGGAAACAGACAGTCTGCCCTGAGCACTGTGTCTGCACACAAAGGACACCTCTATCCACCATGAAATATTAATAGGCTCCTTAGACATGGTTTGTCATACTGAAATAGCATGTTCCTACCCAGCAAACCGGGAACATTTCCAGAACATTAGCTAAGATTCCCATGAAGTTCTAGTTAGGTTTTTAATCTAACATTAGGATAATAACAACCCCAAAACATTAAAAAAATGTTTTTTGAAAATAAAACACTAAAACATATGGAATGTTATCCTAACATTCACAATAATTTGGTGCACAGCATCTGCAACAACCACCACAGAACATTCCCCAAAAGTTCACATTAGGTTTATAGCTAATGTAATAACACAATGTACAACTAAATGTTTTCCCAAGCAAACCAAACTTGGTTCTGTGAAAGTTCCCATAACATTCCTTAGGTTGTGGCAAATGTACTCAAAATACAAAAACTCTAAAGAGAATACCTAGTCAGTTGCACAACTTAATGCATTCTACCAAAATGTGTCTTCTACATTTAACCCAACAACTCTGAATCAGAGGGGTGCAGGGGGCTGCCTTAATCAACAGCACCCGGGGAGCAGTTGTTGGGGGTTACATGCCTTGCTCAAGGTGAGAACAGCAGATTTTTCCACCTTTCCGACTCAGGGATTTGACCCAGCTGCTGTTTGGTTACTGGCACAACACTCTTAACCACTAGGCTACAGTTGAAGTCAGAAGTCTACATACATATAGTTTGGAGTAATTAAAACTTGTTTAACAACCACAAATTTCTTGTTAACAAACTATAGTTTTGGCAAGTTGGTTAGGACATCTACTGTGCATGACACAAGTCATTTTTTCAACAATTGTTTACAGACAGATTGTTTCACTTATAATTCACTGCATCACAATTCCAGTGGGTCAGAAGTTTACATACACTAAGTTAACTGTGCCTTTAAACAGCTTGGAAAATTCCAGAAAATGATGTCATGGCTTTAGAAGCTTCTGATAGGCTACTTGACATAATTTGAGCCAATTGGAGGTGTACCTGTGGATGTATTTCAAGGCCTACCTTCAACCTCAGTGCCTCTTTGCTTGACATCATGGGAAAATCAAAAGAAATCAGCCAAGACCTCAGAAAAAACATTGTAGATCGCCACAAGTCTGGTTCATCCTTGGGAGCAATTTCCAAACGCCTGAAGGTACCACGTTCATCTGTACAAACAATAGTATGCAAGTATAATGGGACCACGCAGTCAACATACCGCTCAGGAAGGAGACATTCTGTCTCCTAGAGATGAACGTACTTTGGTGCGAAAAGTGCAAATCAATCCCAGAATGACAGCAACGGACCTTGTGAAGATGCTGGAGGAAGCAAGTACAAAAGTATTTATATCCACATTAAAACGAGTTCTATATCGACATAACCTGAAAGTCTGCTCAGCAAGGAAGAAGCCACTGCTCCAAAACCGCCATAAAAAAAGCCAGACTACGGTTTGCAACTGCACATGGGGACAAAGATCGTACTTTTTGGAGAAATGTCCTCTGGTCTGATGAAACAAAAATAGAACTGTTTGGCCATAATGACTATAGTTATGTTTGGAGGAAAAAGGGGGATGATTGCAAGCCAAAGAACACCATCCCAACCATGAAGCACAGGGGTGGCAGCATCATGTTGAGTGGGTGCTTTGCTGTAGGAGGGACTGGTGCACTTCACAAAATATATGGTATCATGAGGAAGAACAATTATGTGGATATATTGAAGCAACATCTCAAGACATCAGTCAGGAAGTTAAAGCTTGGTTGCAAATGGGTCTTCCAAATGGACAAAGTTGTGGCAAAATGTCTTAAGGACAACAAAGTCAAGGTATTAGAGTGGCCATCACAAAGCCCTGACCTCAATCCCATAGAAAATTTGTGGGCAAAACTGAAAAGTGTGTGCAAGCAAGAAGGCCTACAAACCTGACTCAATTCCACCAGCTCTGTCAGGAGGAATGGGCCAAAGTTCACCCAACTTATTGTGGGAAGCCTGTGGAAGGCTACCCAAAACATTTGACCCAAGTTAAACTATTTAAAGACAATGCTACCAAATGCTAATTGAGTGTATGTAAACTTCTGACCCACTGGGAATGTGATGAACGAAATAAAAGCTGAAATAAATCATTCCCTCCACTATTATTCTGACAATTCACGTTATTAAAATAAAGTGGTGATCCTAACTGATCTAAAACAGGGCATTTTTACTAGGATTAAATTAAGTTTAAATGTATTTGGCTAAGGTGTATGTAAACGTCCGACTTCAACTGTACCTGTCGCCAGTCGTACATGAGATTTCAAGTACATTCCCAGAATGCATTTAGTCTGTAATGTAAAGGTTCCCATAATGTTTCATTAGGTTGTGGGAACAGTCTGGTTGGAACATTACAAAATATATCGTATGTACTCAAAACAAAAAAAACTGTCCAGTTGTGTTAAGGATTCTACAATGTTTCTTTTAGGATGCAAAAAACATTCACCTGATGTTAGAGGAATGTTCCCAGGGCCTCCCGAGTGGCTCGGCGGTCTTTGCAGTGCTAGAGGCATCACTACAGATCGAAAGAGGAGCCGCACAATTGGCCCAGGGATGTCCTTGTCCTATTGCGATTTAGTGACTCCTTGTGGTGGGCCGGGCGCATGCATACTGACTTTGGTCGCAGCTGTACAGTGTTTTCTCCGACATATTGGTGTGGCTGGCTTCTGCGTTAAGTGAGCAGTGTGTCAAGAAGCAGTGTGGCTTGGTGGGGTCGTGTTTTGGAAGACTCATGGCTATCGACCTTCGCCTCTCCTGAGTCCGTACAGGAGTTGCAGTGATGGGGCAAGGCTGTAGCTACCATTTGGGGAGAGAAAAAAATATAATGTTCCCAGAACACTTTTTGTCTGTTCTTTAAAGGATCCCAGAATGTTTCTTTAGGTTGTGGGAACAGTCTGGTGGGAACATTAGGGTACATCACAAAAGATACTGTATGTCTCCAAAACACAAAACTGTCCAGTTGATGAATGATGAACATTTTTAAAGTCATGTCCCCCTCATCCTTAACTTTTCCTACATGTGTCAATATAACACACTGTTGTTAGAATCTTAATATCACAAACAGAACTGGAGTTATAAACAGTTTTAGGAGGTACCATGACTCTCCTGTGAGGATCCAAAGATCAGGTTACAATGGATCAACGTCCACCAGACCCCTCTCACTCAGGGAGGGGAGTAGGGATTGATGTGGGATTTTATGACACCTCACGCCAATCGTAAATTGTATGCAGCAGGGAACTCTTTTTGGTCTTCAGGAGTGGTGATTGGGATGTACCTTTGTTACAGAGACATTTTGCAGCCCAAAAACTCTGACGTCCAAAAGGGAACACTGGGACAATATTTCTAAATATCCGGATGTGGAGAATGATGTCAGATGGTCTATGGAACATGAATGTCTATTTTGTGATGTCATTAAAAATGGTATAAAAATGTTACAAATTATTGTAACTTGAAGAGCTTTCACATTGTGTATGTCAGCTTACATATTTTATGTTGTGTAGGAAATATCAAGGACGAAGATACGTTTTTGTTAATAAGATAGATTGTGGTTTTAGTTTTCTAACAAGATCATAGTTTTGATGATACTTTTTCCATTAAGTAGCCACACCCCAAATGAGGTCAGAGAGCTTGTCAGCGTTTTGGAACCGCCCTTTTCGACCAGAGTGCTTAAAAGGATATGGGTAAGAATGAACATATCATACCAGAAGACGTGAGACTGTGGTCCACACGTTGAAATTGTTAGAAACTCAGAAACTCTCAACCTCAACACTAGATAAGAAGATAACCTCAGCTACTAGACCAGGAAATGTGGAGCATTAGCTACACGTGGGAAATGGTTGAAACAACACAGGGTGAAGAAGGTAAACTCACGAGACTATAACCAAACATGAACATGCTGCAGCTGTCTGTGTAAAAGTGCTTCAAACTCTCACTATCCAAGTTCTGAACAAATCTCATTGGAGACCGGACAACTAAGAAGAAGGACATTGTGACCTCTGGTGGACAATCAGACCATGTAAAAGTGGGCCGCGGAAATGCCCACAAAACCCTCTTTCAAGAAGGTTTGGTTTCAACAGTGATAGATGACGAATGACAGCCTTCAACACATAAATACAGTCATTAATTCTTATTCCAAAACCTGGCGGTGGTTCGTGTGCAAGGTATAATGATTAATGTGAAGACAGTCCTAGAATGTATTCACAATAAATGTCCCTTTTTCTCTCTCTATTTCCCCACCCCCTTCTCCATTTCTGTGTAATAAGCCATCATATCTTGTCAGTCCACTAGGGACTTTCGTCTCATGTAAGTGTGTATGTGTATTCTGTGTTATTATCTAGTTAGTTAGTAAATAAATAAATAATGACATCAATTTGTGTAGTACTGAATAATCAGCAACGCTGGGGTTCTTGCGGATCCAGAAAGTTACGACTGTTCAGAATGAGACTGATATGAGGTCATGATTAACAAGTGACTGTTATCGATATATAACATATATATTCTAGAGTTTAATTCGGGAGATGGTAACTTCTACCGTGGTAACTTCTACAACTTCTACAACTTCTACCGTGGTGCCCCAAATTCCTAATGAGTTAATTGTTACATGGTTAATTTAATCGGGTAACAATTAAACATAGTTAGTGGATTAAATAAATAAAAGTCATCAGATTAATGTAAGACATGACAGAAGGCATGTCATTTCTTTAATGGTTTTCCCCGGCCTACTCCACTCCTTCTCCCGAGCTCCTACTCCCGATAGCTAAATGTGCCGTGCCCAGTTGATAATCACCCCGATAATTGCCTCGAAACTAAACCTAAACTATACTGAAACTAATTTCACACATATAACAGATGAAATAAATTAAGTATAGTATGATAGGGAGGAAAGGGGAAGAATGGGTGACTTGATGAGCGAGGGGAAACGAAAGATGCATAATTCTGTGATCCCCAATTGTGAATGAAGAACAGCACGGGGCATTCTATTCTATTTATCTATTCTAATTATGATCTCAAAACGGTGTACCCTATATCAGTCCACCGAATCCAAGCAGCATTATTAGTCTACTCTAGGACCTCTTGGAGTAGGCTACACAGTGAGAGTGTGCGTAATTTACAATGGCAAGACTCAGACAAATGGATCATGCTACAAGATCGGAATAAAAATGACTCAGATGGCAGGGAAGAAATGGATCATGACATCGCTGATGATTATTATTCTGATTCATGCTGAACAGCTTTCCATGTCTAGGAAAGGATCCATATCAGGCAGCAATTGAACGAGTGTCTGATGAGTGTCTGATAATGTTTTCGGATCAGATGGAATGGCTGTATTAGGTGGAACGAGTTGCAGATGGCCTGTTGCTGTGTTCTACAACATGCTTGACTTGGCTTCTATCAATGCACACGTGTTGTTGCACGAACAACATCATAAGCAGGAGAGAGTTCACCATGAGTCTGGCACAGGCTACATGAGAGACATACTGTATGAGGGCCAAGGTTGCTGCAAAAATTCCACACGAGCGATTGTGCGAGCCAAATTGAGCATAGATCCCAGGGAGGAGAAACTGCAAGGTGAGCAGATGCATTCGGAACAGAATCCATGCCATCCGTTTCAGGTGCAAGCGACTTGTTTGTATGAAGTGTTGTAAACAAGTGAAAGGGACAGTGGTGACTGTTAGGACAAGGGATAACAGCTAAATGAGATCCAACTGTTGCGTATAGATGCACAACTTACTGTAAGCACAAGCGAGGTCACAAATAATGCGTCCAATAACTGACAGTAATATACTATTTTTGACTACTGTCATGTCGACACCTATGTTCATTATGCCATTATTGCTTTTGTGCTGATTTTCACTATTCACAAGCACATGTGGTGCTTATGCTGATGTTTGGGCTTCTGATATTTACATCATTGACCACGTGTCTTGCGGTTTGGGTATTTTGATTTGTAATAGCTTTTTGGTATTTTATGAAATACAGTATATCTGAAAGTAATGCTAGTAAATAAGCATATTTAGGAAAATTCAGGGCAGATGGGTTGAAGGTTCTTATTTAAATAAAGTTATTGAAATGACAAAATGGTCAGGTTGACCGTCTTGGCTGTTCTAGTGTTAAAGCTTCCCAGAGCAGTTAATTCAGTTATGGGTGTTGTCTGGGGTGTTGTAAGAATATTATTGTGACATTCACATAGGTTGCACAGAACATGCCTACAATATTGCAAAATGTTCCAGTTTCCAAATAAGTCAGTCATGACGTTCATAGCACGTTTGTTTTAGATTTAACATCATTTTCCATTGATGTTCATGCAATATATGTCACGTTCTGACCTTTATTTCCTTTGTTTTGTATTTATTTAGTATGGTCAGGGCGTGAGTTGGGTGGGCAGTCTGTTTGTTTTTCTATGTTTTGGGGTATTTCTATGTTTCGGCCTAGTATGGTTCTCAATCAGAGGCAGGTGTCATTAGTTGTCTCTGATTGAGAATCATACTTAGGTAGCCTGGGTTTCACTGTGTGTTTGTGGGTGATTGTTCCTGTCTCTGTGTTTTGCACCAGACAGGGCTGTTTTTGGTTTTCCACGTTTGTTGTTTTGTAGTGTTCGTGTTTATCCTTTTGTTATTAAACATGAATCAATATAATCACGCTGCTTTTTCGTCCGCCTCTACTTCACCACAAGAAGACCGTCACAATATAAATTAGACCTTGTCTTGGAGGTCCTCAGAACATTAAGAACATTTCATTTCTACCTAATATTACCACAACATTTGTAGCTCCTTAAAACGTAAGATAAAACGTAAGAAAGGTTTTTGGAATACATCCCCATTATGGAATGGCAATTCGCATTTAAGGACTGTATTGTAGGCCCACTACAAGGTGATATAGACCGCTGCGCCACTGCGTCTCAGTGCTGGAGGTGTCACTATGATTGGGAGTCCCTGTGATTGGGAGTCCCATAGGGCTGTGCACAATTGGCCCAGCGTTGTCCGGGTTTGGCTGGTGTAGGCCGTCATTGTAAATAAGAGTTTGATCTTAACTGACTTGCCTAGTTAAATAAAATAAAACATGATACACATGGCATTTCAATTTCTTTAATCGGACTTTGAACATGCAGCATTTAATCATACAAAAACAAATAATATTTTTTACACTTCATATGTTGACAACCTGCATATGTGGGGTTTGAACCAGCAATGTTTGGTTCCCAAGCCAGGTATTTTAACCTCAAATTTTTTAAAACGCACCCAATATAATTCCCTCTTTGAGATGCTTCATATTCTGTCTTATTTTTCATGATCTGAAAAGCAAAAGTGATCCTAAATCAGCGCTCATAGTCTTGGATACCTTGTAACTATGGACCCAGAAGTATGCATCATATAAAGAGGATGGGTGAGGTGACGGTGAATAACTCAGTTACCAGTATTTCCCTGGGTTGGTTATGTCTAAGAAGGCTAAAAAGGAAGCATGGAATTCCTGATTGACCATATTGCCATGGCTATATACACAACTAGCCTCCCTGGTGGCGCAGAGGATAAAAGACCTGGCTTAAAAAACCTAATGAAGGATTCTGTAAACCTTTAAAGAACAGATGAAATGTGTTCTAGGAACGTTCATGCAACATCAGGTAAATGTTCTCTGCACCCTAAAAGAAACGTAGAATCATCCACACAACTGGACATCTTCTGTCTTTTGGGAACATATATTTTGTGATTGTCCCCACAATGTTCTCACCAGACTGTTCCCACAACCTAATGAAACATTCTGGTAACCTTTAAAGAATAGATTACATGTGTTCTAGGAATGTCCTTGCAACATTGGGCAATATGTTTTTTATACAAACATTCTATAACCATCACCACGACGGGACAGTTTTTGATTATGGGAACATGCAATGCGACCTAACAAATGTTCTGGTAACATACGAAGAACCAATTTGGGTTGCTAGGTAGTCTCAATTGAATATTTTTTTACATTTTTTCCTAAGAGACGACATTAAGGAAAGATATCATCTGTTTTTCCCTATATATCATTACCTACGAGGTTGTGTCAAGAGCAACGCCAAGAGGAAATAATTTTATTTGGAAAGAAATCCTCATTAGGGGGCACTGTCAAATTAGTATGAGTAAATAGAGGAAGAGTTCACTGGCATTATGTATACGGCATGGCCGTATAGGATGCATTTCCAAATGCTAAGAGATAACTGAAAGGCTAATGCTACCTCTGGCAAATACATTAGGGTATGTCAATAGATTACAACTAAAGACGGTGTTTCACTCTGTAGTTCAACATTTCAGACATGATTAGAGAGACCCTGATGATCTTTCTTTCTCTGCATTGTTCAATGTGCTTTTTTCTGTGCTAACAGTTAGTGTTAGTACAGGAGAGTAGGCCTAACTACACTACCATCATCCCAATGGTAACATAACCTGTAAAACACAATGCATGCACATCATTCACAACACAAGAGAGTGCAAGAGGATCATTGGTTGTTTTGTATTATCCCTGAAGAGGTCCAGTTGTAAATTATGTGAAAGAGCAGCCCCTGGTATCATTGAAACATGATGTGATGAGTAAATGGGCGCCATAAAGTTAAGGGATGCCTTTATGCGTTGTTTTACTCACTTGTGGCTTGAGTGATGCAGTAATTAATGTCAAAATGGAAATGATTGCATAAATGGCTAATTAATGGTAATTACCTGATTTACAATAGGGATTAGCCCACCATGTTGTGGCTAGAGGAGAAAAATAGATTTGCACGCAGATAAATGCAGTGATGAAAACCCTAGGCGCGGGCCGTGTGATTAAAACTGAATTAAATAGACTTTTTGGAAAATAGAATGCCTGATAAGACATAATTAAATCAAATGTCTCCTCTTAAATCAACATAATTAGCTTAAATTAAGCTAACTTAGTATTGCTTGCTTTGTGACTGAGGGGGCGGCTATGTAGAGGCCATGACATTGTGACTCTTTATGTGAACAAGAATGGCCATTTCACCTGCGTCATTAACCCAGCTTACCGCAAGGACAGAGCTGCTATTTTGAGGCCGAGTGACTTGTATTTTGAGGTCCAGTGTTTTGCAAACAGTGTTCTCTGTAGTGATGGGGAAACTGATTAGAGGGATCACAATGGGTAATATTGTCACACTATCCACCAGCTTACAAAACTGAATAGACCTCCATGATGCTGTATCGCCATACATACAGTGTCACGTTGTATAAGGATAGGAGACAGGCGCACAAATATGAAATAGTTTTAAAAAATTTGCCTACCCAAAATAGAGTACGTCATTGAACATGACAGGGACAAAGCCCAAAACAAACACATAATACAGTATATAACAACGGGATGCAACCCAAACAAAGAGCGAGGCATAAACCTACTACATACACAGTAACATGAAAGCAAATAGAATAGAGCACAGGTAAATACAAGACCACCTGACATGGAACAATAACTGACAAGGACAAAGGGGAACAGAGGGCACATATATACACATAGTAATCAGGGGGAATAGGAACCAGGTGTGCTTAATGAGACAAGACAGTCCGGGGTTGGTGGTAATGAATCCAGGTCACTGACTCCTAGAAGGCCGGTGACATAGACTTCCGGAGCTGGTGAACCGAATGAGCAGCAGTACCCGGGGGGATCCAGACTTCCGGAGCTGGTGAACCGAATGAGCAGCAGTACTGGGGGGATCCAGACTTCCGGAGCTGGTGAACCGAATGAGCAGCAGTACCGGGGGATCCAGACTTCTGGAGCTGGTGAACCGAATGAGCAGCAGTACTGGGGGGATCCAGACTTCCGGAGCTGGTGAACCGAATGAGAAGCAGTACTGGGGGGATCCAGACTTCCGGAGCTGGTGAACCCAATGAGCAGCAGTACTGGGGGGATCCAGACTTCCGGAGCTGGTGAATCCAATGAGCAGCAGTACCGGGGGGATCCAGACTTCCGGAGCTGGTGAACCCAATGAGCAGCAGTACCGGGGGGATCCAGACTTCCGGAGCTGGTGAACCGAATGAGCAGCAGTACCGGGGGGATCCAGACTTCCGGAGCTGGTGAACCCAATGAGCAGCAGTACCGGGGGGATCCAGACTTCCGGAGCTGGTGAACCGAATGAGCAGCAGTACTGGGGGGATCCAGACTTCTGGAGCTGGTGAACCGAATGAGCAGCAGTACTGGGGGGATCCAGACTTCCGGAGCTGGTGAACCGAATGAGAAGCAGTACTGGGGGGATCCAGACTTCCGGAGCTGGTGAACCGAATGAGCAGCAGTACCGGGGGATCCAGACTTCTGGAGCTGGTGAACCGAATGAGCAGCAGTACTGGGGGGATCCAGACTTCCGGAGCTGGTGAACCGAATGAGAAGCAGTACTGGGGGGATCCAGACTTCCGGAGCTGGTGAACCCAATGAGCAGCAGTACTGGGGGGATCCAGACTTCCGGAGCTGGTGAATCCAATGAGCAGCAGTACCGGGGGGATCCAGACTTCCGGAGCTGGTGAACCCAATGAGCAGCAGTACCGGGGGGATCCAGACTTCCGGAGCTGGTGAACCGAATGAGCAGCAGTACCGGGGGGATCCAGACTTCCGGAGCTGGTGAACCCAATGAGCAGCAGTACCGGGGGGATCCAGACTTCCGGAGCTGGTGAACCGAATGAGCAGCAGTACTGGGGGGATCCAGACTTCTGGAGCTGGTGAACCGAATGAGCAGCAGTACTGGGGGGATCCAGACTTCCGGAGCTGGTGAACCGAATGAGAAGCAGTACTGGGGGGATC
The DNA here is from genome assembly GCF_013265735.2 of Oncorhynchus mykiss. Classification (NCBI taxonomy): domain Eukaryota; kingdom Metazoa; phylum Chordata; class Actinopteri; order Salmoniformes; family Salmonidae; genus Oncorhynchus; species Oncorhynchus mykiss. The sequence goes on from NC_048579.1 coordinate 22,688,360, forward strand.
CAGATTTCCGGAGCTGGTGAACCCAATGAGCAGCAGTACCGGGGGGATCCAGACTTCCGGAGCTGGTGAACCCAATGAGCAGCAGTGCCGGGGGGATCCAGACTTCCGGAGCTGGTGAACCCAATGAGCAGTAGTACCGGGGGGATCCAGACTTCCGGAGCTGGTGAACCGAATGAGCAGCAGTACTGGGGGGATCCAGACTTCCGGAGCTGGTGAACCCAATGAGCAGCAGTACCGGGGGGATCCGTGACATACAGACCATAATGATGCTGTTGTACAGTAAGATCTTCTCTTTCAAAGTGACATGCATAGTAACTGAAGTGACTGTGCTCATATGGACACTGAATAAAAAATGTATTTGCACCTTAAGAGTCAGCGATCAGGTAGTCAGCAATCAGCGAGTATAACTGTTTATGACTTTGGTGATGTCATCATTATGACAGTGAAGGCTGTGATTGATAATAGGAATTACAGGTTATTACAAATAATGTCTGTGAAAGCTCTACTTGTATTCCTCATGTTTACAGATATCTAATTCCTGGCTCCAGATTCGCTCCCCGGCTCCTATCTGATTGTTATGCTGTGGTTGATAATTACCCCTGGTGAAACACTCGTGAAGCCCAACCATTTGTCACAGCTTCAAACATTGCAGATTAAGGCTTTGCTTTACGTTTGAATTCCGGCACGTCTAAAAGCAAAATGCCTGGCAAGGTAACACAATAATATGCAGATGCGGGACTAAAGTGTGGATTTGAAAAACTTGGCTCTGGTCTGAAAGGAAATGTGTAGATAAGCATAGGAAACAGACTTGAAAGTCCACATCAGTGGGAAAATATATATATATTCATCTGAAATGGGAGAGTTCTGCACTTCGGGATCGTCGGTCTCCACCTCGCCACTCGCCTCCCTCCTTTGGCTGTCCTGAGGCAGAGCCTGAACCCATGGAGGTGGGGGCCACGCACCTCTTCGGGGGTCCACTAGAGCCAAGGGGCGGCCCGTGACCTTCCGTCTCCCAGGGTAGGTGTGAGTATTCCATCACTTTCCACCAAAACCTTTCTGGTTTAAATTTCGCTGGCTGTCCATCCTCTGTTGTCTTTACAGTTCTAGTGGACTCCAGTGCCACTGGGAACTTCATCGACCAGGCCCTCACCTCCTCCCTAAACATAACTTCATACCCGCTCTCCTCTCCTTTTCCTGTCCAAGCTTTGGATATGCGACCGTTGGGATCCGGCACAATTACTCACGTCACAGCACCACTTACCCTCACCGTGGTACCCAAGCACCAGGAAAGCCTTCCCTTCTTCATCACCTCATCCATACACAAAGTCATCCTCGGCCTTCGTGGCTACAACTCCATAATCCCACCATCTCCTGGTCAAAGAGGAGGATTACTGTCTGGGGACCAGGCCATAAGCAAACAGGAAACCGCTCATCCAGAGGCGGCGCTCCTAGTGGCCGGGTACTTTAATGCAGGAAAACTGAAATCAGTTTTACCTAATTTCTATCAGCATGTTAAATGTGCAACCAGAGGGAAAACAACTCTAGACCACCTTTACTCCACACACAGAGACGCGTACAAAGCTCTCCCTCGCCCTCCATTTGGCAAATCTGACCATAATTCTATCTCCCTGATTCCTGCTTACAAGCAAAAACGAAATCAGAAAACACCAGTGACTCAGTCAATAAGAAAGTGGTCAGATGAAGCAAATGCTAAGCTACAGGACTGTTTTTCTAGCACAGACTGGAATATGTTATGCGATTCATCCGATGGCATTGAGGAGTACACCACATCAGTCACTGGCTTCATCAATAAGTGCATCGATGACGTCGTCCCCGTAGTGACCTTACGTACAGTACATACCCTAACCAGAAGCCATGGATTACAGGCAACATCCTCACTGAACTAAAGGGTAGAGTAGCCGCTTTCAAGGAGCGGGACTCTAACCCGGAAGCTTATAAGAAATCACGCTATGCCCTCCGACGAACCATCAAACAGGCAAAGCGTCAACACAGGACTAAGATTGAATCGTACTACACCGGCTCTGATGCTCGTCGGATGTGGCAGGGCTCACAAACTATTACAGACTACAAAGGGAAGCACCACCATGAGCTACCCAGTGACACAAACCTACCAGACGAGCTAAATTACTTCTATGCTCCTTTCGAGGCAAGTAACAATGAAACATGCATTCCACACGACTGTGTGATCACGCTCTCCGTAGCCGATGTGAGTAAGACCTTTAAACAGGTCAACATTCACAAGGCCAGATTACAGACAGATTACCAGGACGTGTACTCCGAGCATGCGCTGACCAACTGGCAAGTGTCTTCACTGACATTTTCAACCTGTCCCTGACTGAGTCTGTAATACCAACATTTTTCAAGCAGACTATCATAGTACCTGTGCCCAAGAACACTAAGGTAACCTGCCTAAATGACTATCAACCCACTGCACTCACATCTATAGCCATGAAGTGCTTTGAAAGGCTGGCCCCTCAGGGGTTGCATGCGCAGTCCCCTCCTGTACTCCCTGTTCACTCATGACTGCATGGCCAGGTACGACTCCAACACCATCATCAAGTTTGCCGATGACACAACAGTGGTAGGCCTGATCACAGACAACAATGAGACAGCCTATAGGGAGGAGGTCAGAGACCTGGTCGTGTGGTGCCAGGACAACAACCTCTCCTTCAACATGATCAAGACAAAGGAGATGATTATGGACTACAGGAAAAGGAGGACCGAGCATGCCCCCATTCTCATCGACGGGGCTGTAGCGGAACAGGTTGAGCTTCATGTTCCTTGGTGTCGACAAAGCCAATTCCCCCTCAGGAAACTGAAAAGGTTTGGCATGGGTCATCAGATCCTCAAAAGGTTCTTCAGCTGCACCATCGAGAGCATCTGGTTGCATCACTGCCTGGTATGGCAACTGCTCAGTCTCCGACCACAAGGCACTACAGAGGGTCGTGCGTACGGCCCAGTACATCACTGGGGCCAAGCTTCCTGCCATCCAGGACCTTTATCAGGTGATGTCAGAGGAAGGCCATAAAAATAATCAAAGACTCCAGCCACTCTAGTCATAGACTAGTCACTCTGCTACCGCACGGCAAGCTGTACCAGAGTGCTGCTAAAACTGCTGAACAGCTTATCAAATGGCTACCTAGACCCCTCTTTTACGCTGCTGCTACGCTCTGTATTTAATCTATGCATAGTAACTTTAACTCTAACTCCATGTATATATTACCTCAATTACCTCGACTAACCGGTGCCCCCGCACATTGACTCTGTACCGGTACCCCCTATACATACAGTGCCTTGCGAAAGTATTCGGCCCCCTTGAACTTTACGACCTTTTGCCACATTTCAGGCTTCAAACATAAAGATATAAAACTGTATTTTTTTGTGAAGAATCAACAACAAGTGGGACACAATCATGAAGTGGAACGACATTTATTGGATATTTCAAACTTTTTTAACAAATCAAAAACTGAAAAATTGAGAGTGCAAAATTATTCAGCCCCTTTACTTTCAGTGCAGCAAACTCTCTCCAGAAGTTCAGTGAGGATCTCTGAATGATCCAATGTTGACCTAAATTACTAATGATGATAAATACAATCCACCTGTGTGTAATCAAGTCTCCGTATAAATGCACCTGCACTGTGATAGTCTCAGAGGTCCGTTAAAAGCGCAGAGAGCATCATGAAGAACAAGAAACACACCAGGCAGGTCCGAGATACTGTTGTGAAGAAGTTTAAAGCCGGATTTGGATACAAAAAGATTTCCCAAGCTTTAAACATCCCAAGGAGCACTGTGCAAGCGATAATATTGAAATGGAAGGAGTATCAGACCACTGCAAATCTACCAAGACCTGGCCGTCCCTCTAAACTTTCAGCTCATACAAGGAGAAGACTGATCAGAGATGCAGCCAAGAGGCCCATGATCACTCTGGATGAACTGCAGAGATCTACAGCTGAGGTGGGAGACTGTCCATAGGACAACAATCAGTCGTATATTGCACAAATCTGGCCTTTATGGAAGAGTGGCAAGAAGAAAGCCATTTCTTAAAGATATCCATAAAAAAGTGTAGTTTAAAGTTTGCCACAAGCCACCTGGGAGACACACCAAACATGTGGAAGAAGGTGCTCTGGTCAGATGAAACCAAAATTGAACTTTCTGGCAACAATGCAAAACGTTATGTTTGGCGTAAAAGCAACAAAGCTCATCACACTGAACACACCATCCCCACTGTCAAACATGGTGGTGGCAGCATCATGGTTTGGGCCTGCTTTTCTTCAGCAGGGACAGGGAAGATGGTTAAAATTGATGGGAAGATGGATGGAGCCAAATACAGGACCATTCTGGAAGAAAGACCTGAGACTGGGACGGAGATTTGTCTTCCAACAAGACAATGATCCAAAACATAAAGCAAAATCTACAATGGAATGGTTCAAAAATAAACATATCCAGGTGTTAGAATGGCCAAGTCAAAGTCCAGACCTGAATCCAATCGAGAATCTGTGGAAAGAACTGAAAACTGCTGTTCACAAATGCTCTCCATCCAACCTCACTGAGCTCGAGCTGTTTTGCAAGGAGGAATAGGAAAAAATGTCAGTCTCTCTATGTGCAAAACTGATAGACATACCCCAAGCGACTTACAGCTGTAATCGCAGCAAAAGGTGGCGCTAGAAAGTATTAACTTAAGGGGGCTGAATAATTTTGCACGCCCAATTTTTCAGTTTTTGATTTGTTAAAAAGTTTGAAATATCCAATAAATGTCATTCCACTTCATGATTGTGTCCCACTTGCTGTTGATTCTTCACAAAAAAATACAGTTTTATATCTTTATGTTTGAAGCCTGAAATGTGGCAAAAGGTCGCAAAGTTCAAGGGGGCCGAATACTTTCGCAAGGCACTGTACATCCCCAAGGTGATCAGAGATCAATTGCTGACCTGGGGGCACACATCCCTCGTGGCTGGATACCCAGGTATCACCCGCACCACTCAATCCCTTTTTGAGAAATACTGGTGGTTCACTTTGGCACAGGATGTAGCACACTATGTCAACTCATGTTCAGTATGTACTCAATTGAAATCTCCCTGGCACGCTCCAGCAGTTAAACTCTTTCCCCTTTCCATGCTTCAGCGTCCCTGGTCTCATCTGTCCTTTGATTTCGTCACTTATCTCCCTTCCTCTGATGGTTTCACCGCCATTTTAGTGGTTGTGGACGGATTCTAAAAATAATGCTGTTTCATCCCTTTCTCTGGTCTCCCTACTGCTCTCCAGGTCGATGAGGCACTGTTCCAGCAGGTCTTCCAGCACTATGGCCTTCTGGAGGATATCGTCTCTGATCGTGGCCCCCAATTCACATCACATGTATGGAAGGCTATCATGGAGAAGCTCGGGGTTACAGTCAGCCTCACTTCCGGGTACCGACCTCGATCTAACGGGCAGGTGGAGGGGATGAAACAGGAGCTGGGGGGGTTTCTGAGGAGTCACTGCCAGGACTGGCAGGCGGAGTGAGCCTGACTCCTTCCTTGGACTTAATAAGCCCAGAATTCATTGCAACACTCCTCCACCGGGCTGACTACCTTCCAGTGTGTTCTGGGTTATCACCTGACCGTTGCGCCGTGGACTCCAAGCCAGACCGCAGCTCCTGCAGTGGACAAGTGGTTCAGGCATGCAGAAGAGGTATGGAACGATGCCCACGTGAGACTCCAGCGCACTGTACGCCGTCAAAGATATCTCCACCACAGTGAGGCTCCCGTTTTCCATTCTGGTGACCGCGTCTGGCTCTCTACCAGGAACCTCCCGCTCTCCCTGCCCTGTAAGAAGCTGAGTCCCAGGTTTGTGGAGGCATTCAAGGTCCCCCGGAGGGTCAACGAGGTAATTTACAGACTACAACTCACCATCTTTTTATCTTTCCCTCAGGCTGGTGGTTCCTGGTCCCCTGGCTGATGCCGTCCCCCACGAGGGGCACGGTCCAGAGGAGCGGTGCTGGGTTCTGGTGGACGACATTCTATATCCCAACATCATCTGAGAATTCCACCTTCACCATCCGGACGACCCTTTCCTCACCTTCGGGGACATCCTCCTGGCCCGACGTTGTCCAGCAGCAGGAGCTACGCGGTGGCGAGGGGGGGGGGGGGGATTTGGGATGTACTGTCTACTCCCGCTCCCCCTCTCCGGCACTCGACGTCGCCGGTCTATTAACCACCGGTCCTGGCAACCCTCACACCTAGACTCAGCTAGACTCCATCGCTTCCCTGATTACTCCCCCTTTATCGAGCATCACTCTTCAGGCAGTATTGGTTCAGTTTTCATGTCCAAACGCTTCTCTTGTTTTTGTAACTCTCCATGTTCATTATTATTAAACTCACCAACTGCACCTGCTTTCTGACTCCCTGCGTCTACGTTACAATGTTGGTTAATAAGTAAAGATCCTGCCTTCCGATTGGCTTTGTAGTCTAAGGCAGTGCTAGCTGTGCCACTACAGACCCTGGTTCGAGACCGCGACCGGGAGACTTATGGGGCGGTGCACAATTGGCCCAGCATCGTCCGGGTTAGGGGAGGGTTTGGCCGGCAGGGATGTTCTTGTCCCATCATGCACTAGCGACTTCTGTGGCGGGCCTTGTGCAATGCACGCTGACACGGTCGCCAGGTGTACGGTCTTTCCTCTGACACATTGGTGCGGCTGGCTTCTGGGTTAAGCAGGCATTGTGTCAGGAATCAGTGCGGCTTGGCTGGGTTGTGTTTCGGAGGACGCACGGCTCTCAACCTTCGCCTCTCCCGAGTCCGTACGGGAAATGCAGCGATGGAACAAGACTAACTACCAACTGGATACACGAAATTGGGAAGCAAATGGGATACAAAAACAAACAAACAAAAAAATTTACATACTTCGCTGTCAATTAACTGTAATCGGTATATTCTACAATATAGCTATAGAGTACCTGGATTCTACCTCACACTAGCCTGCTCACACAATCTTCATTCACCAAATCAATCTACCATTCAAATGATCAAGCAATATTGCTTCTGTCAGTGACTAATTAACACGTTAGAGCCCAAAACAGCAGTCACATTTTTTTTTGTTCGGCCGTTGTGGCAATCGTAATTTACATAGGCTTTCTAGGGCAGACCAGGGCTTATCAGCTGATGTAAGAAGGGCTATATAAATCAATTTGATTTGATTTGGCAACGCTAGGTTGCTTCGCAGTAACCGACCAGCAGAGCTTGTGACTTCATGCTCTCGACCGGACACTGGGGGCCTGGTAAAGTCAGACACTTATAGAAAGCGAAACATCTCATAGGCTTGTTTATTCTGGTTGGGGGCGGGTGGGCAAGGTGGGGATTTCGGGTCAGGGCGAGAGGGAGGAGGGAATTAAGGTTACCAGATCCAGGTGTTATTGCATTGGTGCGTATGGGAGAGCCATAGGATTTGACAGACTATTACAGATTTCCCCCCATACAGTAACTGGAGTACTTTTTTGTGTGGGTTAGGGTTTGTGATTTTATGACAAACCCAAAGTGTTCTGAGAATTTTGAGCCCAAATTGACATTTGAGGAGATTAGGAGAAAACATATTTTGTGTAAGTTCTGTGCTAGCGTAGGACACTTCTGCCTGGTCGCTAGTCAGGAGGGATGGGGCTTAGTAACTACCCTTTATAAAGACCGGAACTTTAAACATTTTATTTTATGAAAGATGGCTTCCATGCGAAATCTTCATTTGAAACCATCTTTGATAAAGTATCACCATAAACGTCACAATCTCTGCACTTTTTTGTATACCTGAAATTGACTAGTATTGACACACACATACTCACGTAGGCACAGGCACACACACACACACACACGACACAAACACAAATTCAAATGGCTGACACCACCCGACAGAATGGAGTTACAGTTATGTAATTGAAAATCAGGGTTTCACTCTCGAATATAGCAATTGATATGTCACTGGTAATACATATCAATACAGGTGCGGGCCAAATCTTTCATCCTTGACCACAAAGCAGACTTGTTTAATAATCAATTTTGTAATATCCATTGGCCAGAACCTGATCTTTATATCAAAAGACTAGACCAGTACAAGCATTGCAGCATTAAAGACACTGTGTGAATCCCACTAGGCCAGGCAGCCTTAACAGCCTTAGCTGAGATATAGTATTTTTATTGCACTTCAGTTGCAACTGCCTGAGCCCCTCCACCATCTCTGATCTGCTCTTGTTGTCATGCATTATGCACTGTTCCGGAACATATATTTATTTATTATTTGTCTTTCAAGATCAAAATGAATGCCAGACAAAGTCCCCATATAAATATTGCATCAGGACCACTCCGGATTTCGATGTGAAGTGTTTCACAAGAGGTGTGTCTTAATAGAGAATATCATGTAAATGCTGCTTTTTTTTTCTCGTCAAGTGAAGCTCAAATGGAAGCAAAGTGTTGTTTTTAAATTCATAATGCAATAAGAGTCTCCATCTGTCTACATAGGCTACATATTCTGTATGATGATAGCTATTACAGTTTTTTGACATATAGCATTAATTAGTGAAAGGAAATGTGTCATTATTATTCTCCCTAGGGTTTTTACTGTGTGGTTTCAAATGCATGCTCATAGAGAGTGAATTAAGTACAGAATCTATAGATACACCATGAAACATACAGCAATAAGCCATCTTCCTAACAACATAAATGACAGAGGCTTGATGCAAATAAAAATACAATTACATCTTTGTGAAAGTAAAGTGTATTTTCATCAGAAAATAAAAGGTCCTATCTTTTGTTGAAGTTCAAGTAAGTTATTAACATGGGAGAAAACAATCGAACTCTGAATACCATGTCCATGTTAAGTGAAACTATCTCGAGTAAACTTATCAACAAGTCAACTTCCATGTCCAAGTTAAATCAATTTATCGCTGAATATGTAGGGAATGGATGATCTTTAGTATCTTTCAGTTACTGCTCTGAAAGGCCTGAGGACCATCTTGTCATTGGCTGAAATGAAATGTTTGTTTCCTAAAGTCCCCTATGCAAGTGTACCCACATGTTCTTCCCTTCATCAAAAATAAAACGGACAACACACTCTAAGATGGTCAAGGAAATTGTGTTCCATGTACAGCAGTGACATGCAGTCAGAGTAGGTAGGGTAGGCAGTGCTTAACCTGTGATTAAAACTTTTTTTTAAATTAAAAAACTGTTGTGAAAAGCTAAATAAAAAGTACAATTATATTTAAAAAATATTATTGTTTTTGTTATATTGTGTTTTTATCAATGATTCTAGTGGTTTTTAGGCAAAAAATCTCTACATTTGCAAAAAACTGCATCAAAACCTCAGGAAAGGTGCCAGGGTATGCGTGCCTTACTACCCATCCATCCATTCAAATCCACTCAAATCAATGATGCGGACAGCTGTTCCTGACTCCAGTCACTGTTGATGAACAGGGTCAGCATAGGCCCACATCACTGTTGTACAGTCATTAGTCCTTCAAGTTGAGTGTCGTATTATTTCATGAAACCAAAGCTCTGGAAAAGAAATTGGATTCTATTTGATTTGAAACGCACATGGTGAACTCCACATGACAGTTAAGGGGATTGAACCTGTGTTTGAGTAGCGACAAATTGGATGAGTTGTATTCGTTTGCCTCATTGATAGATAACTGGAGTGATTATCTGATTCATTGAACTACAATACCATTCCTTCATGACTGAACGACGAGTCAATACAGATGGGGGGGAAAAAAGATGCAAATTATAATCCAAATCCATGTGTATCTACTTGAGAAGGTACTGGCATTGTGTAAAGCAGGGGGAGGCAGCCACCATATTCAGGTGAGTTACGATTTCTGTCAAAGTGGATGGTTGGGAGGGTGGAACATAATTATAATTTGTACACTACAAATTGACCACAAAAAGAGATCTTATTTGAAAAAGACAGTCATTTCATACCTTGATTACATTGAGACACCATCACGTCTCCTTTTTTATTCATGGGAATATTTGGGAACAGATTTCCTTTTTTTTAGCAGAATTCCTGGTGATTTTACAGTCTTTTTAGACCAATAATAAATATCCGTAATTTAATTTTTTTTATTTTTTTTTATTTTTTTTTTTTTTTATGTTGCCGACCCCTACTGTACTGTATTACTGCACTCCTCCTATCACACCTCAGCCACCTAAAAATGAGTCTGCTTTGTTTCAATCAAATGTTATTTGTCAAACACGTTGCAGACAACAGGTGCAGACTAACAGTGAAATGCTTACTTAGAAATAGTGACACAAGGAATACATACAGAGTGAATAATGAATAAGGAAAGCAAGTAAAAATAACATGGCTACATACAGTATAGGGATTAGAAAATAACATGGCTACATACAGTATAGGGATTAGAAAATAACATTCAGACCCCTTCACTTTTTCCACATTTTGTTACGTTACAGATTTATTCTAAAATGTTTTAAATGTTTTTGTTTTTCTCATCCATCTATACACAATACCCCAAAATCACAAAGCAAAAACATTTTTTTTTTTTTTTTTTTGTTAATGTATATTAAAAAAAACGGGAAATATCACATTTACATAAGTATTCGGACCCTTTGCTCAGTACTTTGTTGAAGCACCTTTAGCAGAGAACACAGCCTCAAGTCTTCTTGGGTATGACGCTACAAACGTGGCACAACTGTATTTGGGGAGTTTCTCCTATTCTTCTCTGCAGATCCTCTCAAGCACTGTCAGGTTGGATGGAGAGCGTTGCTGTAAAGCTATTTTCAGGTCTCTCCTGAGATGTTCAAGTCCAGGCTCTGGCTGGGCCACTAAAGGACATTCAGAGACTTGTCCCAAAGCCACTCCTACATTGTCTTTGCTATGTGCTTAGGGTCATTGTCCTGTTGAAAAGTGAACCTTCGCCCCAGTCTGAGGTCGTGAGTGCACTTGAGCAGGTTTTCATCAAGGATCTCTCTGTACTTTCCTTCGTCCATCTTTCCCTCGATCTGGACTAGTCTCCCAGTCCCTGCCACTGAAAAACAACCTCACATCATGATGCTGCCACCACCATGCTTCACCGTAGGGATGGTATTGGCCAGATGATGAGCGGTGCCTTGTTTCCTCCAGACGTGACGCCTGACATTCAGGCCAGAGTTCAATCTTGGTTTCATCAGAACAGAGAACCTTGCTTCTCATGGTCTGAGAGTCCTTTAGGTGCCTTTTGGCAAACTGCAAAAGGTTGTCGTGCCTTTTACTGAGGAGTGGTCTGGCCACTCTACCATAAAGGCCTGATTGGTGGAGTGCTGCAAATATGGTTGTCCTTCTGGAAGGTTCTCCCATCTCCACAGAGGAACTCTAGAGCTCTGTCAGAGTGACCATCGGGTTCTTGGTCACCTCCCTGACCAAGGCACTTCTTCCCCGATTGCTCAGTTTGGCCGGGCGGCCAGCTCTAGGAAGAGTCTTGGTGGTTCCAAATGTCTTCCATTTAAGAATGATGGAGGCCACTGTGTTCTTGGGAACCTTCAATGCTGCAGACATTTTTTGGTACCCTTCCCCAGATCTGTGCTTCGACACAATCCCTTCTCGGGGGTCTACGAACAATTCCTTCAACCTCTTGGCTTGGTTTTTGCTCTGACAGGCATTGTCAACTGTGGGAACTTATCTAGACAGGTGTGTACCTTTCCAAATCATATCCAATCACTACAATTTACCACAGGTGGAGTCCAATCAAGTGGTAGAAACATCTCAAGGATGATCAATGGAAACAGGATGCACCTGAGCTCAATGTCGAGTCTCATAGAAAAGGGTCTGAATATTTGCACCAAAAAAATGTAAGTGTTTTTTTCTTTGTCTTTATGGGGAATTGTGTGTAGATGGGCGAGAACAAAAATAACATGTGGAATAAGTAAAAGGGTGTGACTACTTTCAGAAGGCACTGTATGTATTATACATATACAGTACCAGTCAAAAGGCTGGACACATCTACTCATTCATGGGTTTTTCATCATTTTTAGCATTTCCTACATTGTAGACTAATGGTGAAGACATAAAACCTTTGAAAGAACACATATGGAATCATGTAATAACCAAAAAAGTGTTAAACAAATCTAAATATATTTTTGATTATTCAAAGCAGCCACCCTTTGCACACTCTTCTCTAAACCAGCTTCATGAGGAATGCCGCCCACACCATCAAACCTCCTCCTACATGCTTCATGGTGGGAACCACACATTCAGAGATCATCCGTTAACCTACTCTGAGTCTCACAAAGACACGGCGGTTGGAACCAAACACATCAAATTTGGACTCGTAAGACCAAAGGATAGTTTTCCACCGGTTTAATGTCCATTGCTCGTGTTTCTTGACCCAAGCAAGTCTCCTCTTCTTATTGGTGTCTTTCAGTAGTGGTTTCTTTGCAGCAATTCTACCATGAAGGCTTGATTCACACAGTCTACTCTGAATAGTTGATGTTGAGATGTGTCTGTTACTTGAACTATGTGAAGCATTTATTTGGGTTGCAATTTCTGAGGCTGGTAACTCTAATGAACTTATCCTTTGCAGCAGAGGTAACTCTGGGTCTTCCTTTCCTGTGGCGATCCTCATGAGGGGCAGTTTCATCATAGCGCTTGATTATTTTTAAGACTGCACTTGAAATGTTCCATATTGACTGACCTTCATGTCTTAAAGCATAATTTCAAAATCTGAGACGACAGGGTGATTAACAAAAGGCTAAGCTGTGTTTCACTATATTTCGCTTGTGATTTCATGAACATGAATATTTTCTAGTAAGATTATTTGAACGTTGCACTATGCTAATTAATGTAGTTGCTGACAATTCTCCCGGATCCGGGATGGGTAGTTCCCAGAAGGGGATAGGGGGCAGCATTTTCACTTTTGGATAAATAGCGTGCCCAATTTCAACTTCCTGCTAGTCATGCCAAGAATATAGGATATGCATATTAGTAGTATACAGTTTCTAAAAACTGTTTGAATCATGTCTGTGAGTATAACAGAACTTATGTAGCAGGCAAAACCCAGAGGACTTTTTTTTTTAGGTCTCTGTCTGTTCAGTGAGTTCTCTTTGGCAAACAATATTTCTTAGGAACTGGTTTTCAGTTCCTACCGCTTCAACTGGATGTCACGAGTCTTTGGAATTTGGTTGAGATTATTCATTTGTGCAATGAAGAAGTAGGCCATCTAGGAACTGGGTAACACCGTTGAGAGTGCACAAGACGTGAAAGGTAGCATGGTTTGTTGTCTTCCTGTATTGAACACAGATAGACCCGTCTACAATTTGATCGATTATTAACGTTTAAAAATACCTAAAGTTGTATTACAAAAGTAGTTTGCCAAAATATTTCAAAGTTTATAGGCAACTTTAGAAATATTTTGTAGTGACGTTGCGTTTTTTGGAAGCTGTTTTTTTCTGGAACAAACGCACTTTATAAATTGACATTTGGATATATATGGACGGAATTAATCAAACAAAAGGACCAATTGTGATGTTTATGGGACATATTGGAGCGCCAACAAAAGAAGCTCGTCAAAGGTAATGCATGTTTTATATTTTATTTCTACGTTTTGTGTAGCGCCTGCAGGGTTGAAATATGCTACCCTCTTTGTTTACTATTGTGCTATCATCAGATAATAGCTTCTTATGCTTTCACCGAAAAGCCTTTTTAAAATCTGACATGTTGGCTGGATTCACAACGAGTGTAGCTTTAATTGAGTATCTTACATGTGTGATTTAATGTGATTTTTTTATTTTGACGCGCTGCATTTCCCGTGTTTTTTTTCCCAATTGGGACGCAACCGTCCCCTAAACAGTAAGAAGTTAAGTAAAAACACCTTTAGTAAATCCTCTGTGAGAGCTTCCCATGTCTGGAATACACTGCCTTCAGGCATACATAACTGCACCACCTATCACACTTTCACAAAATGTATGAATACATGGCTAAATGTCAATCAGATTTGTGATCATAATCCCTGGCTGTGTATTGCCGCTTTCCATGTTGTCTGTAGCTTGTGAGGTGTGGAACCACTTTGTTGCTTTTATGAATTTTGTCTTGCTGCTTTTTGTTCTATGTTGCTCTGTCTGTATGCTACGTCTTGCTTGTCCTATGTTGCTCTGTCTGTATGCTATGTCTTGCTTGTCCTGTGTTGCTCTGCATGTGCTCACTGCTCAATGATTGTCTATTTTGTAATTGTTCTTAATAACCTGTCCAGGGACTACGGTTGAAAATTAGCCGACACTAAAAATAAAAAACTCAAACAAGAAAATTTCAGAGGACATAGACATATCTGATATTGGAAGAAAGCTTAACGTATTGTTAACCTAACTGCACTGTCCAATTTACAGTGAAGGAATACCATGTTATTGTTTGATGAGAGTGCATAATTTTGAACATGCAAAGTTATTAATAAACATATTAGGCACATTTGGGTGGTCTTTAAACAAGATTTTTAACATAAATGCAGTGGTTCATTGGTTCAGTCTTAAGCTTTGCACATACATACACATACACAAAATCTAAATTGCACCTGGGCTGGAATAATACAATAAAGGATTTCTCTTGCATTTCAAAGATGATGATACAAAAAAATTACAAAAGAACGGTTGTTTTTTTCTTTGTTTTATCTTTTACCAGATCTATTCCGTTATATTCTCCTACATTTCTTTCACATTTCCACAAACTTCAATGTGTTTCCTTTCAAATGGTACCAAGAATATGCATATCCTTGCTTCAGGGCCTGAGCTACAGGTAGTTAGATTTGGGCATGTCATTTTAGGCAAAAATTGAAAAAAGGGGGGGTATCCTTTAGAGGTTATTTAGAGGAATAACTTTAGAGGAAATTCCACAAATTGACTTTAAACAAGGCACACCTGTTAATTGAAATGCATTCCAGGTGACTACCTCATGAATCTGGTTGAGGGAATGCCAAGAGTGTGCAAAGGTAAAGACTGGCTACTTTGAAAAATCTCAAATATTTAAAAAAATCGATTTGTTTAACACTTTTTTGGTTACTACATGTTCCATATGTTATTTTATAGTTTTGATGTCTTCACTATTATTCTACAATGTAATTGAAGAAAAACCCTTGAATGAGTGGATGTGTCCAAACTTTTGACTGGGCTTTGAGCCGGTTCGTGACAATCACCACTTTATTTTAAGAATGTGAAATGTCACAATAAGAGTAGAGATTGATTTATTTGAGCTTTTATTTCTTTCATCACATTCCCAGTGGGTCAGAAGTTTACATACACTCAATTAGTATTTGGTAGCATTGCCTTTAAATTGTTTAACTTGGGTCAAACGTTTCGAGTAGCCTTCCACAAGGTTCCCACAATAAGTTTGGTGAATTTTGGCCCATTCCGGCTGTTCTGAGAGAACTGGTGAAACTGAGTAAGGTTTGTAGGCCTCCTTGCATGCACACGCTTTTTCAGTTCTGCCCAGAAATTGTCTATAGGTTTGAGGTCAGGGCTTTGTGATGGCCACTCCAGTACCTTGTCTTTGCTGTCCTTAAGCCATTTTGCCACAACTTTGGAAGTATGATTGGGGTCATTTTCCATTTGGAAGACCCATTTGCGACCAAGCTTTAACTTCCTGACTGTTGTCTTGAGATGTTTCTTCAATATATCCACAATTTTCTTGCCTCACGATGCCATCTATTTTGTGAAGTGCACCAGTCCCTCCAGCAGCAAGCACCCCCACAACATGATGCTGCCACCTCCGTGCTTCACAGTTGGGATGGTGTTCTTTGGGATTGCATAACGATGGTGATTATGGCCAAACAGTTATATTTTTGTTTCATCAGACCAGAGGACATTTCTCCAAAAAGTATGATCTTTGTCCCCATGTGCAGTTGCAAACCATAGTCGTGCTTTTTTTATGGCGGTTTTGGAGCAGTGGCTTCTTCCTTGCTAAGCGGACTTTCAGGTTGACGATATAGGACTTGTTTTACTGTAGATATAGATACTTTTGTATGTGTTTCCTCCAGCATCTTCACAATAACTTTACTGTTCTGGGATTTATTTTCACTTTTCGCACCAAAGTACGTTCATCTCTAGGAGACAGAACGCGTCTCCTTCCTGAGTGGTATGACAGCTGTGTGGTACCACAGTGTTTATACTTGCGTACTATTGTTTGTACAGATGAACGTGGTACCTTCAGGCATTTGAAAATTACTCCCAAGGATAACCAGACTTGTGGAAGTCTACAATATTTTTTTCAATGGTCTTGGCGAGTTTATTTGGATTTTCCCACGATATCAAGCAAAGAGGCACTGAGTTTGAAGTTTGGCCTTGAAATACATCCACAGGTACACCTCCAATTGACTCTCATGATGTAAATTAGCCTATCAGAAGCTTCTAAAGCCATAACATCATTTTCTGGAATATTCCAAGCTGTTTAAAGGCGCAGTCAACCTAGTGTATGTTAACTTCTGACCCACTGGAATTGTGAAACAGTGAATTATAAGTGAAATAATTTGTCTGTAAACAATTGTTGGAAAAATGACTTGTGTCATGCACAAAGTAGATGTCCTAACCACCTTGCCAAAACAATAGTTTGTTAACAAGAAATTTGTGGAGTGGTTGAAAAACAAGTTTTAATGACTCCAAACTTGGTGTATGTAAACTTCTGACTTCAACTGTATGTGTGTGTATGGGCGTATGTAGTGTGTGTATTATGGAGTGTTAGTGTAAGTATGTGTGAGTGTGAGTGTGTGGAAGTGCAAGAGAGTTAGTGCAAAAAGGTGTCAATGCAGGATGTCAATGTAGCCATTTTGCAATCTTGTTTAAAAGTCTTATGGCTTGATGGTTGTCATGACTGTCCTGGTGTGATCCAAATGAGCAGATCAGGTTTGCAATGTATAAACATCCACCAGACCCCCTCCCACCCGCAGAGTGGAGGAGGGAACTGGTGTGGGAGTTTTGACACCTCACGCCCTGTCGTAAATTTAAGGTAGAAGGAGATTCTCTCCCTCCCTCTTAAAATCCACCAAGGAATGTTCTTTGTTAACAGACTTTTTACCGCACAAACTCTAACAGTTTCTAAAGTGAATCCTGCAACAATATTTCTGACATAGAACATGGGGAATGGTCAGAGATGATCTATAGAAAACTGATGTCATTTTGGTTTTTATTTTGTGATGCCATTAAAAAGGTTATGAAGGAAATACTGTAACTTGAAAAGTATTTACACTACAGGTATGAGATAGGAATGTGATTTTAGGAGCTATAAGATAATCTATCTCATATAAACTGTACATAGTAAGTAGCCAGGCACAGAGTGAGGTCAGAGAGTGTGTCAGACTGACTGAACTGACCCTTTGGCCAGAGTGCATAAAAGGATTGGTAACGGAGATGAACATTAACATGTTTGAAATGGTTGGAACTTTGAACCTCAACACAAGGTGAAAAGAATACCTCACCTCCCAGATGAGACCAGAAAGACGGTGAGCTGCAGCTCATGTCCAAAGTGGTCCGAATCCTGAATACCAACACGAGGGGGAAAACAAACTCCCCTCTCAAACAAATCCCTGGAACAGCTAATTAGCTGTCTTGAGTCAAATATCTAGAAAAGCTCATCTAATTGAGACTATCCTACTATGCTCATCACCAATGGGAACCGTTGACACAGCTGGCTAGCTATCATCTAGATTGAACAACAGTAGAAGACTGGAAAGGGGAGACCCCTTTCGGACAATCAGAGCCATACAAGCTTGCCGCTGAAAGGCCAACAACCTTCCTAAGGAGGGCTGGTTCCGATAGAGATAAATGACAGACAAAGACATTCACACGTAAATACATTCATGATTTCTTACTCCAAACAGGCGGTGATTTGTATGCAAACTATATGATTACTGTGAGAATAGTTCTGAAATGTATCACCGATAAGTGTATTTTTCTCTCTCTCTCCCTCTCCATGTCGTTGTGTAAAAAGCCAACATATTGTTAAAGTCTGCTAGGGACCTTTGGCTCATGTATTAAGTGTGTATGTTTATTCTTTGTTATTATTTAGTTAGCTTGTAAATAAATAATTACACCAATGTGTGTAGTACTGAATCATGAGTAAGGCTGGGGGTTTTGCAGATCCAAGAAGGTTTCGACTGTTCAGAATGATGATATGATACGAGGTAATGATTAATAAGATGACTGTTATCAATGTAATAGATTTATTCCGTATAGAGTTTAATTCGGGAGATGGTAACTCTTGAAACAACCTCTTTAATGGTGCCCCAAATTTCCAATTAGTTAATTGTTACATGATTAATTGAATCAGGTAACAATTAAACATAGTTAGTGGATTAAAGTCACGACATGGTAGAAGCTGTTCAGGGTCCGGGTTGTTCCACAGTTGGTATAGAGGTTCTGGATGGCAGGGAGCTCGGCTACAGTGATGTACTGGGCCATACACACTACGTTCTGTAGCGCCTTCCGGTCGGGTGCCAACCGTTGGCTTTCTCATTGTCGTCGGTGATCAGACCTGGCATTGCTGTGTCGTCGGCAAACTTAATGGTGGTGTTGGATTCGTGTGCGACCACGGAGTCGTGGGTGAACAAGGAGTACAGGAGGGGACTAAGCACCCACCCATGAGGGGTCAGCGTGTTGAGGGTCAGTGTGGCGAATGTGTGGTTGCCTATCCTCACCACATGGGGACGGCCTGTGAGGAAGTCCAGGATCCAGTTGCAGAAGGAGGTGTGCAGTTCCAGGGATATTAGCTTAGTGATGAGCTACGAGGGCACTATGTGTGGCATGCAGTAGAGATTGTGTCATCTGTGGATCTGTTGTTTCCTGTCCTCTCTCCCCCTCCTCTCTCCCCGTCATCTCCACCCTCCGCTGTGATCACCTGGACAAAAGGCGCCCGACACCCAGAGTTCCTCCTGCTCGGCTCCAAAGATAAACAGGGCCGAGCACCAGTCAAATTTCCCTGGCCTCTCTGCGTCACAAACAAGCTTCACACAGACTTTCCCCCACCACCTCAACCACCAACAACCCACCACCTTCCTCACTGCTTCACCCGCTGCTTTTCACCCTCCTCCTGGCCTCTATCCACCTTTGTCAGCATATGTCTTTATCTTCCACATCAAGAAGCCTCTCACTCCGGCTTCCCTCTGACTCTTTTTGGAGGTCTGTTCATTAGTCCCATTCATTCTAGAGTGTGTCACAACAAGTGAAAACAATTAAAGGGGAATTCCACTCAAAAACTATATATGTACATTGTTTTGATACAGTCCCAAAATGTTGTCTGCAGTCAAGTTTTCAAGATATTGGACTTTCAAGAAGCAAAGTGTCACTCGCCACATCCTCATGATGATGCTAAACACATACTATGGGCGGCATATGGGTAGCCTGGCCTAGTGAGTAGAGCATTTGGCCAGTAACTGAAAGGTTGCTGGTTCGAATTCCTAAGCGGACATTGATCTGCCGATGTGCCCTTGAGCAAGGTACTTAGCCCTAGTTTCTCGAGATAAGAGTGTCTGCCAAATGACTAAAATGTAAATGATGCAAAACCTATCATCATGATGTTGAGGCAGGTGACACTTTGCTTCTTGAAAAGACTGTGGCTTGCCAAAAGCTGCTATTTTAGGATTTAGACATTGGGGACAGTGATTTCCAACCTGGAATGAAATTGAACATGTGATAATCAATACACATTCCCATTAACGTTGTTATCGTACACAGCTTTGGTGTGAAACTTCAAAAGCCACATTATGGATAGTGATTTAGGGTATAAATGAACAGTGTTCAAACAAATGTATTGTATTACTGTTCTACATCATATAGAAGATGTAAAGCTGTGTTTTCCAAATGGCGGGGTCAGTACCATGCTGGGAGAATAGTTCTGAAATGTATCACCGATAAGTGTATTTTTCTCTCTCTCTCCCTCTCCATGTCGTTGTGTAAAAAGCCAACATATTGTTAAAGTCTGCTAGGGACCTTTGGCTCATGTATTAAGTGTGTATGTTTATTCTTTGTTATTATTTAGTTAGCTTGTAAATAAATAATTACACCAATGTGTGTAGTACTGAATCATGAGTAAGGCTGGGGGTTTTGCAGATCCAAGAAGGTTTCGACATCCCCATTAACGTTGTTATCGTACACAGCTTTGGTGTGAAACTTCAAAAGCCACATTATGGATAGTGATTTAGGGTATAAATGAACAGTGTTCAAACAAATGTATTGTATTACTGTTCTACATCATATAGAAGATGTAAAGCTGTGTTTTCCAAATGGCGGGGTCAGTACCATGCTGGGTTCTGGCTAAAAACTGGGTTTCGGTGGCAGGAAACACTATCAGATACCAAGGATTTCAATTAAAGGGAGGGCACATCTACCATTTTCTTCGCCCTACTACACTATAGCTATTCGGTAGTTTCAATACATTGTGTCTATTATGCTGTACTGTCCACCTCAGCTTTCCTTTAAGATGGTGACTTCTGAATGTTCCTGTCATCGCTGTCACTGGAATAGAGAGAACGAGGATAACTGATCTCAGCCGGGATTAGAGAGGGTCCATTTCTATTCAGGCTTTGGTTTTGGACATAAACTCCATTGTCTGCAGCATCTGCCTCTTCTCCATCTCGGGGGGATTGATACATCAGTGCCATTCGTTCCCCATGCTCCTCAAAAGGCATACATCCTACCCAAATCACATCCTGGATATGAGATTATAAAGCTCTAAAACCCTACCACGACTGAGGTGTGCAGCTCCCAACCAAATATTCGCTCTATATCAGGGGTCGCAAGTGATTTTCTTTGGTCCCCAAAATGTTTGTAAAACATACAAATATATAATAATAATTATTTATTTTTTAAAAGTGTACAATCACCAGGATTTCTGCAAAAAGTGCGTTTAATTTAGGAAATCTGTTCCCTAGAGACAGATGTGATCTTATCTCAATGTAATTCAAGGTATGAAATTATTGTTGTTTTCAAATATAATCTCTTTTTAGGCTAAATTGTGGTAAATTTGCAGTGTACAAATTATTATAGTTATGTTCCAGCCCCCCCCCCCCCCGAATCATCCACTCCAACAAGAATCGGCCTGCGGCGAATCAATTTGCCTAACTCTGCTCTATAACTGCAGTATGTACAGTAATAGAACAATTTAATTTTCGTCTGCAGTGCTGTCTGAGTATTGTGTTATTGACTGTACATTTGTTTATTCCATGTGTAACTCTGTGTTGTTTGTGTCTCACTGCTTTGCTCTATCTTGGCCAGGTCGCAGTTCTCAAATGGCCTACCTGGTTAAATAAAGTTGGAATAATTTGTATTTATTTTTTAAAGATGTATATTGACATATTCTGAAGCATAAGATGAGGTATTCAGGGTTGTTGGAGCCACTCAGAGGACCATTCCACACTAGCTATTTTTATTCCATCAAACACATTTTCTTGTTATAGAAGGATGGATGTTAGCTAGATAACATGTCTGGCAATACTTGTTGGGGTCGCTCAAAATGGCAACTTGACTTTACAGTTTGAAATATTTAAATATTACTGACAGAGTGAGTAGAACTAAATAAACAAAGAGAACACATAGCCCATTTAACTCTCCATATTAAATCATGTGCAAGGCTTTCTGATTTACTAAGGAATCAAATGTCCTGGCGCATTGTGGCGGTTAAAGCTTACCTTATTCCAGGAATGTCTCGGGTAAAGCTTATTAATATCATATTACTTAACCAGCTGTATTATGAGTGTGGGATGAATTAGTCTCTTGTTACCAAACCTCCAAAATCATGTCGTTGTCACGCCTGCCCTGGAGGTCTGGAGAATTTTGGATTGCAAAAAACGGTTTGAATGGTACCTTTTTCCTTGTCTCCGTTCGTCCTGTCCACATGGCTAATGGCTGCGCTTTGCTCACACTGAAAATCTCTTGAAGATTGCCCAGTGTTTTGTTTTTGTAAGGAAGAAAAAAAACGGAGGCAGCCGGAGAACCCATTCAAGTAAGTAAATTAGTAAAAGTTAGTAAAATTATTAGTTAGCTAGCTAGCTGGCTACAGTAGGCCACTTTGTAGAATAACTCAACTGTGCTGATAGCTAGCTAGCTAGCTAACTGTACACACTGTTTAGTTAAGTTAATTAAATGTCATCAGCTAGCTAACTTCCTATTAACTAGTTATATTGATGTAATCATTGTAAATTAAAAACACAGTCTCCAAATGCATTTGTTCATAACAGCCATGGAAGAGGGTGAAATTGCAGCTTTAGCTGTCAGTAAAAGGAGAGTGTAGACTACACACAATGTATAAACCTATTGCAATTGGAGCAGACCAACCCTGCTTGAGGTCTGCTGAATGTGCAGGGTTCTGTTTCAGCCCAGCAAGAACACACCTGATTCAACTTATCAAATCTAAGAGTCGATAATCAAGTGTGCTATTGCTGTGCTTCAGTGGAAGTCTGCTTACTCATTCGATCATTGATCAGTGGCGCAAGGTTGGACACCGCTGGTATGGAGTATTTTTTGTTCACCTGTAATTATGCTTTAGTAATAATTGCCGACTTGTTACTATTCAATTATCTATTGTTGTCTAATCTTTACATACAAGTTAGCTTATTTGTACATTTTTAAGTGATGAATAGTTTTTTCTTTGAAATTAAGTGTTTAAACTTGTTTTAACGGTTAAACTACATTATTCTAAATTAACTAGTGCCAATGTTGATGAATCACATATCACAATCTTGCAATAAAGATGGGAAGGGGTTCTGTCTCTAATGTGTCTGTTCTGTGTTGTATTCTCAAATGAACATTTCCTGTTTGTCTAGTTGTAAGATCTCCAATCTGCTTTATTTTATTGTCACTCTCTCTCAGCGTATCAGCTCTGTGAATCCATTTGGCAGCTTATCATATGGCATACATCGCTAATGCAACCATAGGCCTACAGTAGGATGGCAAATAAAGAAAACATTTAATTCAGAAATTACTGGCCTTATGGGCATCTGTCGTCTGAAGCAGATAACAGCTAAACTCACACATTGCTTACATGTTAGCTATATGTTATCAATTTAAAATGATACCAGTAGACAATTTATATGAGGCAAACCATATACCAGATTTTGCACATGCCTTTTAATTGCTGACATATAACATTTACACTACCGGTCAAAAGTTTTAGAACACCTACTCATTCAAGAGTTTTTCTTTATTTTTACTATTTTCTACATTGTAGAAAAAGAGTGAAGACATCAAAACTATGAAATAACACATATGGAATCATGTAGTAACCAAAAAGTGTTAAACAAATCAAAATATATTTTACATTCTACAAATAGCCACCCGTTGCTTTGATGACAGCTTTGCACACTCTTGGCATTCTCTCAACCAGCTTCATGAGGAATGCTTTTCCAACAGTCTTGAAGGAGTTCCCACATATGTTGAGCACTTGTTGGCTGCTTTTCCTTCACTCTGCGGTCTGACTCATCCCAAACCATCTCAATTGGGTTGAGGTTGGGTGATTGTGGAGGCCAGGTCATCTGATGCAGCACTCCATCACTAACCTCTTTGTAAAATAGCCCTTACACAGCCTGGAGGTGTGTTGGGTCATTGTCCTGTTGAAAAACAAATGATAGTCCCACTAAGCCCAAACCAGATGGGATGGCGTATCGCTGCAGAATAATTTGGTAGCCATGCTGTCTAAGTGTGCCTATAATTCTAAATAAATCACAGACATTATCACCAGCAAAGCTCCCCCATACTATAACACCTCCTCCTCCATGCTTTACGGTGGGAAATACACATGTAGAGATCATCCGTTCACCTACACTGCGTCTCAAAAAGACATGGTGGTTTAAACCAAAAATATCAAATTTGGACTCCAGACCAAAGGACAAATTTCCACCGGTCTAATGTCCATTGCTTGTGTTTCTTGGCCCTAGCAAGTCTCTTCTTATTATTGGTGTCCTTTAGCAGTGGTTTCTTTGCAGCAATTCGACCATAACGGCCTGATTCACACAATCTCCTCTGAACAGTTGATGTTGAGATGTATCTGTTGCTTGAATTCTGTGAAGCATTTATTTGGGCTGAGAATGGTAACTCTAACGAACTTATCCTGTGCAGCAAAGGTAATTCTGGTTCTTCCTTTCCTGTGGCGGTCCTCATGAGAGACAGTTTCATCATAGCGCTTGATGGTTTTTGCGACTGCACTTAAAGAAAATTTAAAAGTTCTTGAAATGTTCTGTATTGACTGACCCTTCATGTCTTAAAGTAATGATGGACTGTTGGTTCTCTTTGCTTATTTGAGCTGTCCTTGCCATAATATGGACTTGATCTTTTACCAAATAGAGCTTTCTTCTGTATACCACCCCTACCTTGTCACAACACAACTAATTGGCTCAAACGCTTTAAGAAGGAATTCAATTCCACAGATTTACTTTTAAGAAGCCACACCACAGAGAATGCCAAGAGTGTGCAAAGATGTCATCAAGGTAAAGGGTGGCTATTTAAAGAATCTCAAATCTCAAATATATTTTGATTTGTTTAACACTTTTTAGATTATTACATGATTCCATATGTGTTATTTCATAGTTTTGGTGTCTTCACCATTATGCTACAATGTAGAAAATAGTAAAAATAAAGAAAAACCCTTGACCGGTAGTGTGGTTCACATCCAACTCTTAATTTAGGTACAGTATGGAAATAAGGACATGCCAATTAGGGTAAAGGAGACGAGCATTACAGGTAACATTTTACGAGGTTCATTTTATTTGATTGATTTTAGCAGTGTTGCTAGCAAAATGATTGCAGTTCCCATAGATAGACAGTACATGGTTGCTCTACATATCACTGACCCTGGATAAGCTCATCACTAGGTAAGGTATACTTTTAGATCAATAATATGCTGTTTTTATTCAAATTTGGTTGACTTTATAATTGTAAGAGTAATTGAACTAGCTAGAATCTAGCTAGTTAGTTACACCTATATAGCTTTGGTTAAGTGACTTTTCTCAAAACAAACCCCATTATGGCTAGCTACTTGTCCCTCATGCAAACCTTTACAGCCAAATATCACTTCAGAAACGTCAGCATTTTAAATATTGATATGGCCAACATTGTAGCCTGTTTCTCCCACCTTGCTGCAGCTTTAGCTCATCTCGATAATAACAGAGAAATGCTGTGAAAACCAGCATACTGACACCATTCTAAAATATTTTTGTTGAATATTATGTTCTTGACAGATCTTTTGAGCTCTGCCCAAACATGGCATTTGATTTGTTTGACTTGTTGCGAGGCGTCACTGATTTACACCAGGTTCCGATCCCTCTTTAGCTGATTTCTGCCTTGGATGAGGCTAGGGAAGAATTAATATGGCATATTTAACTTAACAACAACATGGCAGAGACAGAAAGACTAAGCCAACACGTTGAAATGCTTTTCACTGTATAATTAGCATTAGCACGTTGCGGAACATGCAAATCATATGTATTTTTTTTTTCTTTTTCCCAGATGTATTTTGTGGTCCGGGCATTCTATTATGTGTTTCTGTACAATGCTCAAAGAGGTTTCATAGAGTAAATACCATCCCTGTCAATGTCTTCTTCCATTTGCAAAAGCATTTCATATTTTGACCTTTGTCTTATTAGATTCCTCTCTCATGTGGCCATGGTGTTATTGCCATCAAGCATTTCATTTCTTATACAAAAGGGAATATTTCCACTGCCTTGCCTATTCTCAGAATCCATTGCCTACTCTCAGCATCGACCTCGTATGCAAAGAAGAAAATTGTACATCAGTCTCAAGAGCAACTCTAATGTTTGGCCTCAGTTTAGATTATTCAGATTTTTCTCCATTCCTCTACCAATTCACTTCCTTAGCTGCATTCGGGGCATGTGACAAATACGATTTGATTTGATTACTACCTCTATCAATTAATCTCCTTGTCTTTCAGCACAAAACTGACCGTGGGGCTACAATAATGTTGAAAATGGTAAATGAGATAAAAAGCTACACAGTTCAATAACATGGCGTATTAACAGTATTCAACTATGTATTAAAGAGGATTGCAGCGCTTAGTTTGAAGTCAAGGGTTATAATCAAAGGCCATTGGTTATTAATCGCCCCCTGAGGGATCAAACGCACTCATTCTATTGCTGCTAACATTATGCTTGCCCTGTCACTCATGCTTTGTCAGGACTATAGAGTTTCAATATTGTGACAGTGTTGTCAAAGACTCAACAATATACATTGCCATCTCAACCAATGACAATAAACAGTGGCATATCCTTCCATATTTTATACTTTTTTATACACTGCCACCTGGCATGATCGTTGACAGCTGCTTGGGATGCATTGCGGTTTTCTTCCTCTATTACTTTGCCTTTGCCTCCGTTGGCACACATTATTCCCAGAAAGCTTTTCCCCATAAAGGCACAGATTGATGTGTGTGCATGTGTGTGTGTGTGCGTGCGAGAGAGCGAGATGCATATTTAGTAAGTGTGATACATATTCTAGTAAGTACCCAAAGACAAAAGACGGAGACAGATTTGGGACACTCAGTGACTGGGCCCCTAGAGAGTATGACTTCTTGAACCAGGTGGGAGAAAAAGTGAGTGAAAAGGAGGCTTGGGTGTCTGAGAGTGATTGCAGGCCTAAAGGCAAAGATGCCATTAATAATTCTAGCTTGCATCTAGCAATGAGTCCACATGCGAGTTTTGGGCGCTGAATGACTACAAGTTAAAAGGGTAGTACTACAGCTGCAGCACCACAATGTTTAAAATGTATGCCCAAATTCAAATATAACTAGTTATAAGTGCTGAAAGTCACCATTTATGTTACCTTGTCATTTTTTCAAGTGAAACCATGAACGGTAGGTTTGGATGATATCTCCCCAACCTGCAATACAATATGAGTGGCTTCTGTATTTTCTCCCTTGGCTCCCTTATTAAGTCACACGTGGCCACATATCTAATTTTACATTACAAATAACTGAACACTAAATTCAATTTGTTTTGTTTCCCTTGCTATTTAGTGTACTTTCTACAAAATGAGAGTGGCTGATGTCCAAAATCAATTCTGGTTCCTGAATGCTAAAGACTAATGGAGGAGACGGCCAAAACGCAAGTTAATTGTTCGGGAATGTCCTTGAAAATTGTGTGCCAGCCGTACAAGGCTTTTTCCCCCTTATTTTTACACTGCTGAGATTTATAGGCTCTCACCCGCTTCTTAAAAAATGGTGACATGCAGAGTTTGTAATGAAATAGCTTTGCTATGAAGGCCAATGTCATGTGCAGTCATGCTCTAAACCAAGGTTAACTAAGTGGGGATATTCCAGTATTCACAGTTTGTCACTTTTGTTCACTTTGCTGGAGTTTCTTGCAAACACGTACAGTACACAGAGGTTGAGTACACACCGACATGCTCACAGACACAAATGTAAAAAAGCATGTCTGGTTGACTGTTGCTGCTGCTTTGAAAATCATCACAGCACACACAATAATGATCAAAATATCTTTGGAAATGTTTTACCTACCAGAGGTTTCCAGCAGCCTACTTATTGATGGTTGTGTACATTCGATTTTCTGGCATTACACTGTGAACACTTTGATAGGAACATGCATTTTGCAGTGGAACAGCAGAACATGAGTCATTGTCAACAGATTGACATGCCAGTAAACACACGGTAATTAATCAACTCTGCAGGGTGCTCCGCTGTGCCGCAGATGAGCTGGAGCTTCTTGCTTTCTTATCCACCATTGTACCCCCCTTCCACCACCCAAACCAGCTGAGAGTGCAGGATCATGACAAGGCCCTGACATTGAAAATTAAAACATCAATTTCAGCATGGAGGGTGGAGAAATGGGGAGAGCTTCACAAAAGTACTAACCAGGAAGACCTTCTGCCAAAACTGGACTCAAAATCAAGGCCCAAGGCATCTCACATGGCTAGAGAATAGGCCAACAGCCTTGATTCTACGCCGTACGACTTGTTTCTTGACTGCATTTTTTTGTTGCAAATCAAAGATGTAAAACTACAGTAGCTTGAATTTACTGAATGTGTATAATGTGACCAGATCTTTAACATGATATTGTAAAGACCACTTTGCCACCATCAGACTTAAATAGACAGAGTCCCCCTCCTCTTCTTTTCCTTCTTGTCTCCATCTTCCTTCTCCATTTGAGGTCTTTTTCTCTTGATCTTTCATCTTCTATCTTCTCTCCCTTTCTTTGTATGGTCCCTTGATAATGTTGACCCAATTTCCTGCCTGTTTAGATTTTTTGATTTCTCTAAGTCTTATGTGGCTGATCAAGTGCATTTTTGCATTTGCTGTCTAGCTTGGGATGAATGTGCCTCCTATTTTTTGATAGCCTTTAATTAAGTCAGAGTTTTCCTCTCAGTTTCATTGAACTGTAGCAAAGCCTGTTAAATCAAAAGTGTGTGCTGGGATTGTAAGCAATTGTATGAGGGCATTTGAAGGCCTTAAATGCAAGTGTATTTCTCAAACATTCACAATATCAGATAGGACATGAATGTTGTCTTCTTTCTATGTGCACTCTATTCATTCAATCCCTCTGAGTTGAAGAGTACTTTAACGAATGCACACAATCACCAAATCACACAGACAATGATTAGATGAGCCATGTTTTTTCCTAAAGGTATTACTAAGTCTTTAACTTCTATTAACTAAAAGTTTAAATCGGATACATGTTTTCGAAATCAGGATCACCTCTGTTGACATACTGAAATACATTAGTTATATTTAATGGATCAGTACATTCACCTGTGATCATACAGAATCTATTGTGAACTAGGTTAGACCTCTCATGTTCTGAGCGTTTAAGATTGGCAGTGTTGTCAAATGCTGGGTCCGTCTTTTCATCCCTTGACTGAGAATATC
Organism: Oncorhynchus mykiss; assembly: GCF_013265735.2. Classification (NCBI taxonomy): domain Eukaryota; kingdom Metazoa; phylum Chordata; class Actinopteri; order Salmoniformes; family Salmonidae; genus Oncorhynchus; species Oncorhynchus mykiss. Next base: position 22,717,185 of record NC_048579.1, read on the forward strand.
ACACCCCTCTCTGACGAGCACAAGACAAGAGCTGCGTCCATTGACCGGTTGAACTTTAAACAAACCTATTGGGACTCTCTCCAGTCCACTCAAGGCTATGTCCTGCCAGCCCTGCCTCCATACCTGCCATGGACTCTCAGAGAAAGAAAATAAGCTGGTGTGGCAGTGAGTGATCTGAGGCGATATAGTGGGTCTGTCCACATGGGAGAGCCTGTCATGAGGAATCAGCGCCCGTTTTTCTCTCCGACCCGCAATGGGACGTTCTATCTCTAAACACCACGGCGATCAGTGTGGGAGCCAGGGACGAACCGCCGTACAAAGCGAATCGTGTCTCACTGAAGACCAGTCGGTGAGAGCTGTCAGACACTATCAACTGGAATTAACTTGACCAGACGGATACAGATGTAGGATCTTCATTTTGGCCAGTTTGCTACAGCATGAAAATAATCCTGCAGCAACTGGAAATGTGAATGGATTATTATTGTGAATGGGTTATTATTGTGGATTATAATTGATGGACATTTTCATTAAGTCAAATCAAGTCTGACAATTTAAAATGGAAATGACTGACTTTAGAAGCTTTTTAAAACTTTGAATACACTACAAGTTTACATTTCCTGCAGTGCAGGAAAATTCTCAGCAACAAAAGAGTAATCAAATTAAGATCCTATATCTGTAGACAACAACAGGGATTGTCGTGGCTACAGTGACACAGATAGACAAAGACCTGGGGAGCCTTTCAGTGGCTAACAAATGGTGATGTGGTAGGGATACTAATCTCACCTGATGTTCTTGCAATGTTTGAAAAAGAGAGGTGTACAATTTAAATAATTAAATCAAAGGTAAAGTAAAGCCTTTGCAAAACTTCACTGCCCTTGTGAGAACAAACTCTATTTTTTATTTTTATTTAACCTTTAAAGAGGAAGCATTGGTAGGAGAAGGGAAACCTGAGCAAAGAACAAATATGTTCTTGTTACTGATGAGATGACAAAAAGTACCCTTGGGTTGATATGAAGTGATAATTATTGATCTAGCTGTCCAATCCCTGGATGACTAAAATGTTTATCTGGATGCCTGGTTTACAGATTTGGGGCCAAGTCTAGGTATTCTCAAAGTTTCACCTAAATAATGCTTTCAGGTCAATAGAAATGTGGTATGTGTGTACCACACGTGAGGATTCAACCATTCTACATTTTCGGTGAATAATGGTGGATAGACCATAGAAATACCAATGGAGAGATCATTTCCGTAGTTTGAAATTCCATTCTGAGACATGTTGAAACGTGTTATTAAAATTAAATGAGATTCTGAAAGAATTAGACTGTGAGACGAAGACGCTAAACAGCCTAACCTGGTTTATTTAACTGAACTTGCATGATGAGTCTATTCTTGGTTTATCCCCTTTGATATCACCCTATTAATAACTAACTAGATGTAATTACTGTACAGTACATTGATGCTTTCATGGGATTGATGTCAAAAACATTAGCATTTCACATTTAGAAGACCTACAGTGGTGAGTGTATACATTTTCATACTTTTCCCCATTGCAAGTGCCATGCTCTACTAACTGAGCCATATGGGAACCCAGCCTGGTCTCATAGACTAGACGTAACATAGTAAAGTAAATCCGGGACTCCGAATTAGTATAATATGTTATGTTTGGTATGGTTACATAAGACAGATGGTTACAGGTTCGAATCTCATCATGGATAACTTTAGTATTTTAGCTATTTAGCAACTTTTCAGCTACTTACTACTTTTTAGCTACTTTGTATGTTAGCATGTTACCTAACCCTTCCCCTAACCTTAACCATTTTAGTTAACCCTTCCTCTAATCCTAACCTTAACCTAACTCCTAAATTTAACCTAACCCCTAGCCTAGCCAACGTTAACCAGCTAACTAACATTAGCCACCTAGCCATCTAGGTAGAATTTGTAACGTATCATACATTTAGCAAATTCGTAACATATTTTAAGGTATGCAAATTTGTAACATATTGTACCTTTTGCAAATTCGTAACATATAATACGAGTTGTAATTCATAACATACTGTATCATACAAAATAGGTGATGGACATCTAAACAAGTGCTCATGTGGAACAGTGCTAGTCTGGTCCAAGAACTGTTTTTGCTGTCTTGACAATGACCATAGGAGCTGGCTATACAGCACAAACAGATCTAGGACCAGGCTAGAACAGTGCTGGTTGAATTGAACAAACCCATTCAGGTCACGTGGGGACATGCATTTACTGTACTGTAGCTGCTAACTGTTGGTCTCATACATTAGAAAGCCTCTTCTTTAATCCCTCAGAAAAAGTTGAGCAAGCATATTAAATGGAAGTGAAGGCGAGTTGCTACTGTTGCTAATTGGATTGGCAAAAGGGGCATAGACTCAAAGCAGTGAATTGCAGAGTGAAAGGCTCCGCATTGGCCACTGTGAACTACGATATTCTCAGCTGCGCACACAGAAACTAAAGAGTGTTTGGTTATTTTTATTTAACTAGGCAAGTCAGTCAAGAAAAAAATCTTATTAACAATGACAGCCTAGGCACACATGGGTTAACTGCCCTGTTCTGGGTCAGAACAAACCATTTTTACCTTGCCAGCTTGGGGAATCACTCTAACGACCTTTCGGTTACTGGCCCAATGCTCTAACTACTAGGCTACCTGCCGCCCATATCAGCTTCAGGTTAATAGTTAATGGGTTATGTACACCAGAGACTGGCTGTAGACATGCTATTTATAGCGAAGAGACAATTTAAGGCATGCTGGCAGGGTGGTTCGAAAACAGACAAATCTAAACAGTTCGATTTTCAACTTCAAGGTACTTCATGTTGGAAACACTTTATTTTGCAGTTCTGCTGCAGCTGGTAATGATAAACTTATAAACACTCGGTAATAACTATTTAGATGTAGAACTTTTAAGTCAAATCAAGTCAATACCAGGTGTTTACCAGCTAAAGCAAATGTATTCAGGCATAATATCGATTCAGTGCCTGCTAACATAACAGAAAAATGCATCTATTCACCAATATCTAAGTTATTGCAGGCTACTCAGGAGGCCGAAGACCCTCTACTTTTCCAACCTTTATAAATGTGCTTTCCCCCTTACCTGTATAACTGGACTAATCAGTCCCTAATTCTCTGCCACTGTGTGAAAGACGGCAGGCCTTGATGAACCATTAGGGCTCTTAGAAGGGCTTAAGGAGGAATGGACAATGGGGGCTTGTCAGGAGTCTAGTCTTTTATGGGGCAAGCAAGTTTGGAAGTTAGGCAAGGAAGTCGGGGTCAAAGCCCCAAGTTTGCCCTCAGCCCTGGTTGACATAGTAAGTGCTAACAGGGAATATTTCTTTACTGGTAACTCCACCATCCCCCACTATCTGTGACAGTGATTCTTGATTTGTCTTTCATGCATACCCAGTCCTTCACCTCAAAAAGGTCACACTTTCTCCAAGTGTGAAACTTTGAACTACTACAGCCACTTACATAGCAAAGCATCAGCGGGCAACCTATACATAATACATGTTGCTCTGACAGTGTTATGAGCGGATCCCTAAATTGCAGATATCGCTATGAATTATCAATGAGGAGGTTTGAGTGACCATGAGGAATGAGTGGTTGTTCGGGGAGGCAGCGTGCATATCATTAAACACCCGGCAACACACTGAAAGAAGGATGATTATTTCAAAATATTTATAGAGGCAGAAGTCACAGCCCGGTCGTTATTTACAGCTCGTGGGAGCTTTCACTGTGTTTTGTGTCTCTAGTAATGGTAAATTTGTGAGACCCTGCCAATAAGGGACCTAATTGGAGAAATATCATTTTTGTATTGGGATGAGAGTCATGGAAATATTGAATTAGCAGTAAAAATGTGTCCGTAGCTTATGCCTGCCCATACTGACATTGGAGGCGGCTTAAGGTAGAGAAATTAACATTCAATTATCTGGCAACAGCTCTGGTGGACATTCCTGCAGTCAGCATGCTACTGTAATTGCACGCTCTCTCAAAACTTGAGACGTCTGTGGCATTGTGTTGTGTGACAAAACTGCACATTTTAGAGTGGCCTTTTATTTTCACCAGTGCTACCCAAGAGAAGTTCCTGGAAATCGAAATTGCTTCAGTTTTAAGTCTTTTGTAAGGAACATTTGTATGAACAACAATGTGTAATGATCATGCTGTTCAGTCAGCTTCTTGATATGCCACACCTGTCAGGTGGATGGATTATCTTTAAACATGGGACCAACACTTTACATGTTGCATATATATTTTTATTCAGTCAATTTAAAAATTCAGAGATTTTTCAAACAGGTTGGACTGACATTAATTGTAACATTCTCATCCATTAGTTACATTGGACCCATTTGAACCCAGCCATAATGGTATAAAAGCACATTGTCTCTCGAGAGTCCCTTCTTTTCAAAGACCCTGAGTAATGACTGTGTCACTATTTTTATTCTGCAGCATTTCATTCACTGACAACTGTCTGCACCAAAGCATGCAACATTATTTATTTCCCCCCTCTCTCTGAGTCTAGTTACAATGGCAGCAGTCAGATTACCATTTCCTTATAGGTAGTGCTCTTTGATGGCTGATTCGTATTGGTTGTAGTGATCATTGTTTTATACACCAATATATCATTGTGTTTATTTGCGAAACAAGACACGAGCTTCCATCTGTAAATCTATGAATGGCTAAATTGCCAAATACCATTCAGAGGATGGATTGGCCTGTGCTTACTGGGATTTTAAGAGGTGTGGACGTCATGAGACAACATTCATTTCAATGATCAAATGCTGCACATGCCCAGCCAACAAACACTCACAAAGACCCCCCAAGGTCAGATTTACTAGGGTGTTGTCCGAAGGCAGTTATTACGCTGCAAAAATGGTGAGGTTGAGACAGCAATAGCTGAATTTCACAAAGAAGGGAACGCAAAATGAAAGAACACGACCTGGAGAAAATAAACTGATTACCCATTCTATTAAAATATTAATGGGAAGTATACCGTTTATTCAAAGCCTAACGTTTTCATCTTTAAAATGATAGGTGTCCCGCTAGCTGGTAAACGGTGAAACTGAAGGGCGCTGTCACGACTTCCTCCTAAGTCGGTCCCTCTCCTTGTTCGGGCGACGTTCGGCGGTCGATATCACCGGTCTTCTAGCCATCGCCGATCCACTTTTCATTTTCCATTTGTTTTGTCTTGTCTTGTCTTCCCACACACCTGGTTTCAATTCCATCAATTACATGCTGTGTATTTAACTCTCTGTTCCCCCCATGTCCTTGTCCGGTATTGTATATTGTAAGTTCTTGTGCACGTTATGTCTGGTGTGCGTAGGGTTTTGTACCCATTTATTGATTGTTCTGGTAACCGGTGGGTTTTTATTATTAAACTGCGCCGTTGGAAACACAGTTTTTGCTCTCCTGCGTCTGACTTCTCTGCCGCCAGTGCGCACCCTTACAGGCGCGTAATTCAAATACATTTTAATATGTATTATAGCAGTTAAACATTTAGGTACATTTAAGTGTCTTATATAGGCTGAAAGCTTAAATTCTTGTTAATCTAACTGCACTGTCCAATTTACTGTAGCTATTACAGCAAAAACATACCATGCGATTGTTTAAGGACCGCGCCCATTATCAAAATATTTTTCCACTGGCAGGTTTCATACATTCACATAATGAGTAAATATTCACATACTTTTTGAAAATCTTCCTCTGATTTGTCATCCAAAGGGTTCCGGAGATAACATGTAGTGCCATTTTGTTAGATAAAATCATTTTTTATATCCCAAAAAGTACGTATAGTTGGCGCCATCAATTTGATTAATCCACTCGTTAAACTTGCAGAGAAAGGAATCCGAAAACCTACTCCTGAACTTTGTTTCAACAAGTTAAAATAAGTTTGTATTTACTCCTCAGATACCTTAAAATGTAATTAAACTATAATATTTCTTTCAGAAAGAAGTATGTTCAATAGGAAACCGATTTTAGCAGGTGCGCAACTTCATCATGGTGCGCGATGACATGGGTTTTCAAGACTGTGTCCTCATACAAACACTGTTATTTCTTATTTGTTTTTGAAGTTACAAGCCTGAAACATTGAACATAGACTGCTGACACCCTGTGGAAACCATGGGAATTGCATTATAATATGAGCTTTCGATTGAATTTCTAAGAGGATGGTCTCTCTCAAAATAAAATTCTGGTTGGTTTTTCTTTGGATTTTCTACTACCATATCTATTGCGTTATATTCTCCTACATTATTTTAACATGTCTACAAACCTCAACGTGTTTTCTTTCCAATGGTACCAATTAAATGCATATCCTGGCTTCAGGGCCTGAACTACAGGCAGTTTACTTTGGGAATGTCATTCAGGTAGAAATGGAGAAAAAGGGGCCTGATCCCTAAGAAGTTTTAACCAGTTTCCTAGACTAAACTGCTTTTCTATGAAGAGTGTTATATTCATGATTACTCTGAGTGCAACAATTACCATGAGTACTATAATTACTTAATTTTGTGAGTTTGATGCTTGTTATGGATGAGTGTGCAAAGCTGTCATCAAGGCAAAGGGTGGCTACTTTGAAGAATATCAAATATAAAATATATTTTGATTTGTTTCACACTTTTTTTGTTACTAAATGGTTCCATATGTATTATTTCATCGTTTTGATGTCTTCACTATTATTATACAATGTAGAAGAAAGTAAAAAAATAAAGAAAAACCCTTGAATGAGTAGGTGTGTCCAAACTTTTGACTGGCACTGTACGTCCAATTATACTTTCTTGCTGCTTCAATGAAATTGTGTTGGCTGCCTAGCAGCATAAACCATTTTCCAAAAATGTATTATTAAACCCAGATTGTACGTGGATGACAACATTGTTCAACCGGGGTTTTTCAGAAATGTACCTATTCTGATTGTTATGGTTGAATGAAATTACACATGGGTCCAATGAGGGATCAATTGAGTGGTTTGTAGAACTTAGTGGGTGGATTTTTTGCACACAAAAAAAGCCTAGAGAAGTAGTAATATATTTCAGAATAAGACAATTAGTTGTATGTGTGTGTGTGCGTAAGTGTGTGTGCACGCACCAGAGGAGGTTGGTGGAACCTTAATTGGGGAGGATGGGCTCATGGTAATAGCTGGAGCGGAATCAGTGGAATGGTAGCAAAAACATCAAACACATGGTTGCCATGTATTTGATGCCATTCCATTCGCGCCGTTCCGGCCATTATTATGAGCCGTCCTTCCCTCAGCAGCCTCCTGTGACGTGCACGTGTACGTGCCTGCCTGCGTGTGTGTGTTTGCCATTAATATTGCCAAGGCAGGTCTGATTGAATCTGGCTCTTAGTTTCATGGACAGCCTTAGGTCCTATTGAAGCATCTGATGACATTCAGGGAGCATCAGCACAATTCACAGGTAATCAGTCACTGGTAAGTCTCAGTGTAATAGAGTCTTACAGAGGAAGAGCAAGTGGGATGATCTTTACAAACCTCTATTTAATCAAAGATCTGTTCTGTCAGGGCTCCCACTCAAGCAGCTGCAGTCCTTTAAGTGACAAAAATCTGGTGTATTTGCATAAATATCTTATCATTTAATTATGGCCAAGAGTCTCGATTTACATCCTGAGATTAGGCTTTTGTACGACGATCTGCGAGGTGAGTGATTGAAAAGTTGTGAAATTGCATGTAAATGAGTGTAAAGAGGAAAATAAAGTAAATGCATGTATGCGATAACAAACCATGACGGTCATAATCTCCATGACATATTCCATTATCTGTTGCAATATTAATGTCCTCGGTGATTCGTGTTTTGGAATCTTAATGAATGCAATGCTCATCTGCAGCCTTCAAACTTGGGACCAGAATACCAATTTCCCCATGTTCACTTTTAGCTCTTTCTAACCCATCGTCTGGAAATAGCCGGGTGTTGTGCAGTCTCTATGTGGGATACACAGCCATTGTTGAGAGCTGCGGCTGCCTAAGGGTTGTCAATCTAATTGTCTGTGAGGGAGCGTTTTAGTGGAGCATGCCTCCAAAGGCGCCACACTGGGAGAAGTTAAGCCGGAAAACAACAGAGTCTGGGAAGACTCGGCTGAAAGAACCAATAAGGAGGAGGATGTCAATATCTGGCATTCTGAAGCGGTTACTTGGCGCCAGAGCACTGCAAATGGCTGTTAAAATAAGTGCCAATTTCAGACTGATCTAGTATGGGTGGTAGCGGTGCCTCCACCAAAATAACATGCATAGATAGCCTACATATTGCTCTATGGCCATTTATATTCATCCGTGGTATAAATGATCTATTTTTCAACTGGGAATAGCATCAAAGATGAAGATAGTGTCTCTCGTGGGTAGAGGTTTAAAATGCACAACAGGGAAGATCTCTTTATTTATTTCTCTCTCGGTCTCTGTCTCTTTCACATGTCCTTCTTTTTCAACCACCACACATGTTGTTCACATGGTCCTGGATGACAAGATACATTTTGTTCTGTACCACTTAATTTGCTGACCCCCTGGGGAATACAATATTTTACACAATATACATGGCTATTAGACGCTAAAGAACCAAACAAAATCCACCTGGAGAAAAACATTTCTAAACAAAAGTTTGTTAGAATATACAGAATATAACACAGAATGTGGACCCTGAATCATAAACAACCCTCATCTCACTTGTTTTATATGTATAATTCATTGTGGCGGTAGCTGTACATATCCTGTGTGATATGCTCCCCGTCATGCAATTTCTCATTGTGAGTTGTGCTGTAATTTTGTTGATACCTCAGAGGCATCTTTTTTCATGGAGCTAACTTGTTAGTGTGCACATCAGTGTTTTGAACAACTCTACAGCGTACGACTGGGCATCGGCCCTTTGACGGAGGCTGCAGCATGAATTGGCAATAAGGCGCTACTTGTTTCAAAGATTCTCACTTGGCATCGGCAGAGTATATTTTAAAAAGGCAGTTAGATTTTGCCACACTGATCGATGTCGACTGCGCATTGACTCCAAAGCATCCAATCACTCAAAGCACAAAGCGATTACAAATGGAGGGAAATGGATTGTGGACGCAAAGTGCTGTTCCACAAGTTCTGCATGGATTCACTTTTAAGCTGAAATGAATAGACCCCCTAGCTCGATAGAAATTACTTTTCAATATATGAATTTGTAGTAATTCCTCCTTTCTGGAATCTGGAGTACACTACCAATTTGCTCTCATTGTTTGAAAGATGTCTGAGGGCAATTCCATGATTACAGAGTGATGCTGACACAATATTTTTTACTTAAAAATGTATGTCAAACAAAAACCAATGAGTGCAAATGCAAAGTTTGTTAACAGAATGACGGCACAAACAGCACAAACAGCAGTGTAAAATATTCATTGGAAATTGTTAAAAGGAGTCCCTGTGCATAGAGTTGTATGTTTTGTTCAACTTTGCAATCATTGGTTTTTGTTTGACATACATTTTAAAGTGAAACATCTGAATCTCAGCATCACTGTATTACCTTGGAATTGCCACTGACAAGAAGGTCTTGTTACCCAAAATTTCAACATGTAACATGGCCATTATTTAAATGTAAATTTCCAGCAGGGTATACGCCAATGATTTCACTGAGTCAATCTGACAAAATGGCTATAGCCTTTCGGTCCTCATTTGTATTAGTGCTTTTATGATCGTGGAGGGGATCTTATTTTAATCTCTTTCCGCTAAATGTGGTTTTCCAGTTCAAGCAAAGCACATGGATTGCAATGCTTCTACTGTATGAGTTTGGAGAGGAGAGACCCTTACACTGCTGCATGTAGCATTGCAAGAAATCGTTTTCACCGCATTGAATATGATTGTATTTCCCAGAAAGAACGCCTTTCAGTGTTTGATGACAAGTGAACTGTGAGAGCTGTTCCCTTGGTCTGCTTTGAGACGAGCATTAGGTCTGTTCAGACGTGGACATCTTGTCTTCTCTGTCTGACCCTGAGACTCCATGTTAACTTCAAAGTAGAACCGTTTTGCCTGACTGAACTTTTGAACTCTGCCTATACACTGTATTTTCAAGAACTTGAGGAGTTTATCACTTCAGTCACCGGCATCATTAATAAGTGCATTGATGACGTCGTCCCCACAGTGAACGTACGTACATATTCCAAACAGACAACATCCGCACTGTCGCAGGAGTATGATCGAATCCTATTACAACAGTCGGCTTGAGGAGGGATATACATGGCTGTGATAATAACCGATTAGAATTCTCTTGGGAGATAATATTGTCGGCATTTGACTGTAAATAATTTTAGGTCAGGTGAACAAAAGGACTTGAGTTCCTGTATGTTGTTACGATTACACCATGAGTTGTTATTAAGAGGTTAAGAGGTTTTAATCATTCCAGACGACTGTGTGATCGCGCTCTCTGTAGCCGATGTGAGTAAGACCTTTAAACAGGCTAACATTCACAAGGCCGCAGGGCCATATGGATTACCAGGACGTGTACTCAGAGCACGCGCTGACCATCTGGCAAGTCTCTTCACTGACATTTTCAACCTCTCCCTGACCCAGTCTGTAATACATAGATGTTTCAAGCAGACAACCATAGTCTCTGTGCCCAAGAGGTAACCTGTCTAAATTACTATCGCCTCATAGCACTCACATATGTAGCCATGAAATGCTTTGAAAGGCTGGTCATGGCTCATATCAAAACGATCATCCCAGATACCCTGGACCCACTCCAATTCGCATAATGCTCCAACAGATCCCCAGATGATGCAATCTATATTGCACTCCACACTGCCCTTTCCCACTTGGACAAAAGGAACACCTAAGTTAGATTGGTGTTTATTGACTACAACTCAGCGTTCAACACCATAGTGCCATAGAAGCTAATCACTAAGCTAAGGTACCTGGGACTGAACACCTCCCTCTGCAACTGGATCCTGGACTTCCTGACTGTCCGCCCCAACGTGGTGCGGGTAGGCAACAACACATATGCCACACTGACCCTCAACACAGGGGCCCCTCAGGGATGCTTGCTTAGTCCCCTCTTGTACTCCCTGTTCACCCATGACTGCGAGGCCAAGCACGACTCCAACGCCATCATTAAGTTTACCGTTGACAAGACGGTGGTAGGCCTGATCACCGATGACAATGAGACAACCTATAGGGAGGAGATCAGAGACCTGGCAGTGTGGTGCTAGGGCAACAATGTCTCCCTCAACGTCAGTAAGACAAAGTTGCTGATCGTTGACTACAGGAAACAGAGGGCCGAGCACGCCCCCATTCACATCAATGGGGCTGTAGTGGAGCGGGTCGACAGCTTCAAGCTCTTCGATGTCCACATCACTAAGGATCTATCATGGTCCAAACACACCGAGACAGTCTTGAAGAGGGCACAACAATGCCTCTTCCCCCCTCAGTAGGCTGAAAATATTTGTCATGGGCCCTCAGATCCTTAAAAAGGTATTCAACTGAATCATCGAGAGCATCTTTACTGGCTGCATCACCGCTTGGTATGGCAACTGCTTGGCATTCGATTGCAAGGCGCTACAGAGGGTACTGCGTCCCAGTACATCACTGGGGCAGAGCTCCCTGCCGTCCAGGACCTCTATACCATGCTGTGTCAGAAGAAGGCCCAAAAGATGGTCAAAGACTCAAGCAACCCAAGCCACAGACTGTTATCTCTGCTACTGCACGGCATGCGGTACCAGTGCACCACGTCAGTAACCAACAGGATCCTGAACAGCTTCTACCCCCAAGCCATAAGACTTCTGAACAAGACTGCTGAATAGCTAATCAAATGGCTAGTCCGACAACGTGCATTGACAGGTTTTTGCACTAACACACTAACTTTTTTACACATACGCTGCTGCTACTGTCTATTACCTATCCTGTTGCCTAGTCACTTTACCCCTATCTATATGTACAGTACATAGCTACCTCAATTACCTCGTACTCCGCACATCGACTCTGGTCGGGTATTCCCTGTACAAAGCTATTTTATTTTCTGCTCCCTATATATAGCCATGTTATTTTTACTCTTTATTTCTATTCGTTATTCACAAAGTATTTATTACTTGCGTCGCTATCTCAATTTGTTTTATTTTACTCTGCATTGTTGGAAAATAATCCGTAAGTACAAAGCATGTGACAAATAAAAATTCATTTGATCAAGTGTTAGTGAATTTTCTGAATTGTAGTTGTCTGTATCTGGCCAATGTATCTGTATCTAATGCTTGAAAGCCAAAGGCTCTCATCCATACTTCAATGCAATTTACCACAAACAAAAATACACAGGCTGTCAATTTTACTCTGGAGAGACAGTTTCCTTGTTGAACTTTTAATAGCTTAAAAAGGAAATATGTAAGGATGGAAGTGAAGTGGTGTGAGGATGGGGGTTGACTTCCTCAAATAAATATTCATAGAAGAAAATACTCACAAGGCAAAAAAAAATGTCTACAATAACATTAAAATGACATTGAAAATCATTGTAAGTTTTGGTTGAATGTACACAGTTTCCATCTCCAAATCAACCACAAGTCAACAACAGTAATTTCCAGGGTCGGTTTATTTGAGGTTCACAACTAAATCAAATATCAACCGAAAAATGGATTCCGATGTTAAGTCATTAGCCCACTGGGTAGTTGCTGTATTTGATGCAAATATAATGCGTATTTGCCATGAGAATTCTATTCCATTTAATTCTGCACCTTATGGTTTCATAACTGATTACTTCAATAGCGTACCCTATTCCAATACCAGAGACTGACTATCTATCAGTGCCTAGTTAATTTTTTCCCCCCAAGTTCATTGATTAAAGAACTCATGATTAAGCCTCATCAACTGAATCAACATAGCACCCTGGATAGAGAGAAATAAACTCCACAGCCTTCACTAATCAAGTGCCGCTTGATGGGAGTTATCTTCTAATCAAGCAGATTGAGTCTCCGTGGCTGAAAAGAAATAAGGTTGATTTTTATCAATCTGAAATTCTAATCAGACAATTGAACTTCTCTTGTTATTTTCTCAGTTGGGGTGGATGTGGTGGCTGAATTAGGGTCAAGAGCAGCTCGGGGACACTTTGAGGGTGGAACATGTTGGAAATACGTTTTTAAAATATGTCCAGGGTTTTTGACTTCAGCTCTTAGCCAAATTGCTATGTGGTGGCACTTGTGGCTCATTAAGTCGTTTTCTGAAGCAATACACTTCGCTATGTGTTCTGGCTACTGCACTATCATTGCTATCTGCACTCCCTTTATCTTTTCAGCCTTTAGATCTAAACCCACACAATCCAACACAGTAAACACAAAAATACATCCACTTTTGCATTCAAAAGCCAATGAGTCACAGAGTTGTGTGCTCTCTGAATTCAGCATCAACTCCTTTATCCAAGCAGGTTAGCGTTTTTCGCCATGAATCTTGTTCTGGAGCGGTCACTAGCTGGCACAGCCACAAAGTCATAACATCTGATTTTAAACCTAACCCTAATGCCTAACCCTAACCTTAAATGAATACCAAAAGTAATTTTTCGTTTTCATTTTTTTTTACAATATAGACAATTTTGACTTTGCAGCTGGCCCATCTAGCGGAAATCATTCAGTTCTGCCTCCAGGACAAGACCGATCCTAACCAATTAGGCAAAAACGGGTTAAATCAACCAGAGGCATCATGCAAAATGGGGGGCACAAAGTACATGAGGATGGCTGGGAGGTGGTCCGGAGGGGGATTAGGCACCCCCGTACTGAAGCTGGCATTTTTCAAACACCCAAAACAGGTTCCCTGCAATCTAGACCCATAATCATTATGCTTAATTCTATGTCAAAAATATGTTTATTTTTCTGCATATCTAAGCATACAGCTTGCAAATCTAAGCATACATCTTGCATATCTAAGCACACAGCTAGACCACTTGATTGCTAGCCTGAAATTACTTCTTGGTAGCTATGTTTGGAGATTGGGAACCTATCTGGACTAGCTAAAGCCAACCTCATAAAATTGCTAGGTGGCTATTAGTATTACAGAGAAACAAACAAACAAAAACAAAAACTGTATATATATATATATATATATATTTTTTTTTTTGTGTCGATTTTACATTGAATTCACGTTGGTTGAAAACTCAACCAAATGTAAATCAAAACTAGATATTGAACTGATGTCTGTGCCCAGTGGGAATAAACGTCAATCTTCTTGATGCAAACACAAAATAAAATGCACCAAAAGCGGAGGTGCATAAAGATGGCCGCCCCTATGCACTTGCCACAAATGACTCATTTGCTAAATTTGCAGCATTGTACATTGCTCTCCTTTACTCTTTTGTTATGTCATCATTAGCACAGTATTTTGGATATTTCAAACTTTTTTAACAAATCAAAAACTGAAAAATTGGGCGTGCAAAATTATTCAGCCCCTTTACTTTCAGTGCAGCAAACTCTCTCCAGAAGTTCAGTGAGGATCTCTGAATGATCCAATGTTGACCTAAATGACTAATGATGATAAATACAATCCACCTGTGCGTAATCAAGTCTCTGTATAAATGCACCTGCACTGTGATAGTCTCAGAGGTCCGTTAAAAGCGCAGAGAGCATCATGAAGAACAAGGAACACACCAGGCAGGTCTGAGATACTGTTGTGAAGAAGTTTAAAGCCGGATTTGGATACAAAAAAGATTTCCCAAGCTTTAAACATCCCAAGGAGCACTGTGCAAGCGATAATATTGAAATGGAAGGAGTATCAGACCACTGCAAATCTACCAAGACCTGGCCGTCCCTCTAAACTTTCAGCTCATACAAGGAGAAGACTGATCAGAGATGCAGCCAAGAGACCCATGATCACTCTGGATGAACTGCAGAGATCTACAGCTGAAGTGGGAGACTCTGTCAATAGGACAACAATCAGTTGTATATTGCACAAATCTGGCCTTTATGGAAGACTGGCAAGAAGAAAACCATTTCTTAAAGATATCCATAAAAAGTGTTGTTTAAAGTTTGCCACAAACCACCTGGGAGACACACCAAACATGTGGAAGAAGGTGCTCTGGTCAGATGAAACCAAAATTGAACTTTTTTGGCAACAATGCAAAACGTTATGTTTGGCGTAAAAGCAACACAGCTGAACACACCATCACCACTGTCAAACATGGTGGTGGCAGCATCATGGTTTGGGCCTGCTTTTCTTCAGCAGGGACAGGGAAGATGGTTAAAATTGATGGGAAGATGGATGGAGCCAAATACAGGACCATTCTGGAAGAAAACCTGATGGAGTCTGCAAAAGACCTGAGACTTGGACGGAGATTTGTCTTCCAAGAAGACAATGATCCAAAACATAAAGCAAACTCTACAATGGAATGGTTCAAAAATAAACATATCCAGGTGTTAGAATGGCCAAGTCAAAGTCCAGACCTGAATCCAATCGAGAATCTGTGGAAAGAACTTAAAACTGCTGTTCACAAATGCTCTCCATCCAACCTCACTGAGCTCGAGCTGTTTTGCAAGGAGGAATGGGAAAAAATGTCAGTCTCTCGATGTGCAAAACTGATAGAGACATACCCCAAGCGACTTACAGCTGTAATCGCAGCAAAAGGTTGCGCTACAAAGTATTAACTTAAGGGGGCTGAATAATTTTGCACGCCCAATTTTTCAGTTTTTGATTTGTTAAAAAAGTTTGAAATATCCAATAAATGTCGTTCCACTTCATGATTGTGTCCCACTTGTTGTTGATTCTTCTTTTTATATCTTTATGTTTGAAGCCTGAAATGTGGCAAAAGGTCGCAAAGTTCAAGGGGGCCGAATACTTTCGCAAGGCACTGTACATGATCCCAATTCTAGCTCTAAGCTGCTGGCAATTTGAAAAACCAGAAAAAAAAGTACATACTGCGGATTTATTGGCGCATTGAACCATGTCGCACGCCATACTGTAGTTTAAGAACTCAGTGGATAGTGGTAAAAAAAAATCTTTATGCACCTTCACCATTAAACAGGTGTCAAACACCAATCAATTATTGCATTCTTCTTTTTATGGAGAGGAGTGACTTATTTGAACCTGCATGCTCATTAACGGACTGTAAGATTTGGCGTGGTCAATGTGATTTGTCGCTAGAGGATAAGAGAGAAAAGAGAAAGAGGCGAAACCTGAACCATCTCATCAATGAATCAACATCTCATCGAAACCACCTCCAACAAAAGTTCAACGTAACACCAAGCTGCCTGCAGAGGAGTACTTGGATTAGTAGTCGGACTGGTCCATCATTGATTAACCTGAGGGATGAACCTCTACAGATGACCTAGCTACAACATTATGCTTTTTCTACACACAAAGCTACCGCTAGATATACGCCAACAACTACCAAAGTTAAAGATATGGCAGGGCAGGTAGTTGTACCTTTGTTCTGTTTTTTTTTTGCACAATGTAGTCAGTGAGTGATGCAGTGCGCTATACATGAACCTGAAGGTAGTGACTGTAGCCAGAGAGGAAAATGCAAAGGGAGAGGATTTACTCCGTCCAACATCTGTCCGCATGAGATAAACCCTTTTTTGTATGGAGTTCTATGAGAGTGTGTCAAATTGAAAGAGGCTTATTTGATCGACAAGAAGTTTCATAATGAGAATGACTTACCAAGAAAAACTTCCAAAATGACTCATTCAAGGTAAAAAGGAGTTGGCGCACTCAACAAAAAAAGGCAGAGATTGTTTTTTTTTTGCTCACTTTAATCCATTGTACAGGACGTGAACAGATGACTTATGTGTCGACGTGTCTTCCTCAGAGTGACCTGACCATTGCACTTAGCTCCTATTTATAGCCTAGTGGCCCATTGAGGCACAACAATGTAAAAAAAAAGAAATGGTAAATGGTAAATTGTATCACAAAATAACAAGACAAATAGTGTGTCGCGTTAAGCAATTGGCCATGTCAAAATATACATAGGTGATATTTGGGTGTCTGTGAATCCAGAGACATGGATACCCCCCAAAAACCAAGGCAACAACCGTATAGAAACTAGGACAGTGAAAAATCATTGTTTAACCCATTTAGATCCACGGTGCCTAAGGAGTACTGCCAGAATGCCTCTCTTTGTTTTAGGTTACGTACAATATCACATCCTCTAGGTGAAATTTGCACGTGTTCAATGGCTACAGAGCGCAGGGAGGAATGCAGTGGCACGCAATGGCATAGTCTGTGTATTTATTTTGAATAGCAGCCTTGTGTTCTGCAATGCAAAGTTCCAATGCTCGTTTAGCTAGAAAAATATAAGCAGCCCCGCAGATGCATTTGAGCATGTAGAAGTTTTGTAATGTTTAGGCTGTTACAAATGTACAGTATACTGTAATTGGATGGACGTGGCATTCCAGCAACTTTGTGACAAACGACTTAGTTGTGCCTGTTGTTCACACGCGTCACTGCCCTCTCATTGGCTAGAATGGTCCCACCTGACCTCACTTGCCTTCCCTCATTGAGGACGGTGATGACTACTGGTGTACAGATACACTTAGATTAATAGGACATTTATTAACTATTTACTCTAGGTTAATAAATGTCAGAATAGTGACATTTAATAAGCTCCTCTCCATCCAACGGTGTCTAATCATTCGATGTAAGCATGTTGACTATGGATCTACGCCTAGATTTTTTTTGCAGAATTGATTATACACTCTTATACACTACCCCTATCATACACTGCCTATCTCAAGATCTGAAGTGACACACTCCTTAGTGGATATTGTAATCGTTGTGAAATGCTATAGCAAAGGCCTGCATAGATATGGCAACCCTCAAAGTTTCTATCGTCAGGATCCGCCGGCATTGCAATGCTGAATTTTTCTCACATTGTTTACCATGTACTCTCCTGATCAGTTACACTCCTTTTTTTCTTCGTCTGGGGCGGTTAGTGCTTCCCATATAAAGGCTCAGCTTCTTGAAGTGGGAGCTCTTTTAAGTGCCAATAACATTAAAGAAATGATGCAGAGGAAGCCTCGAAAATCTGGCGTGGTATGCGTTCGCTATTTTCCGTCAGATATTCAAATCCCCACTATTGAATTTACCCCCCTCCCACCCTCTGTCGTCTTTGGTAGCGACAGTATTATTCCATCTGAATAGCAGAGTAGAGACCAAAATATTCCATTGTTCTCAAGTGTATTTTTACACATGTGCATTTGAGATACAGAATTTCCTTGACTGCAGTGTAGAGCCTGATCTTTCAGTTGAAATATCTTCATTCTGCATGTATATGTTTTATGCTTTATGTTTTGGATATGGTTTACAAGCGGATGGTTGATGATTGTATATGTTTACAATGAAAGCTTTGCAGTTGACAGTCTTTTTTTCTCCATCAGATATTGTACCACAGTAATATGACCAATTTAATAGGCAAGCATACAAGCAAATAAACAAACCAACCATGAGATCAAACACAGTTGCCTCTCCCTAGCCCCCAAGGGATAGGAGTGGAGATTGGGAGTGTGGACTGGGGCTGCACTTTACAATTCGTTTAGTTTCCCTTTCCCCTCTTAACCTAAGGTGAACTTGAAGATACAAACATTTACTGTTTCTTAAATATTTTTCTCAGTTCATATATATTTATGGTTTGAAGATGGACAGTATATACTACCATGTGACTCATAGATTCCTCAGAAAGGAATTCCTTATAGACAGTGCACTAAACACTGTTCTGTACAGTGTGTTCTTTCCCACAGAGAAGGAGCAAACCTTCAGCCATGTAAACAACCCTTTGGTACACACAAAGGAGAAGGCTTCAGAGAAGATAGAGAGAATACACATTGATTGTGCTTGAGAGTTGCAAACGAGAGTTATACATGCTTTATCCAGTTATACATGCTTTGCCATTTCTCATTTCATTCAAGGTTAAGCCTGTATCATCCATCATTGAATTTTTTTTTACTGTGTGTCCTTCAAGGGCTCTCCTTTATAAGTTGTTGACAAAGTAACTATGGAAACAGAGGATTGTGATTGACAATGTGTGGGCACAGAACTTAATGGATGATTAAACATTACACAACATTCAACGGTGGACAAGAAGTTCCATGGATACAAAGGGAATGAAACTTATAGTACAGGCTGTATGTGAAACACGCTGACCATAGAGAGCCTTTTTATTCTCTATTTTCGTTAGGTCATACAGGATCATATTTAGGCAGTTTTTGTGTAGTTGCCTGTGAGCACTCCAGAATGAGCACTCCAGAATGTCACGTTTCGGTTATTCTTTAGCCTTTTTATTCTCTATTTTGGTTAGGTCGGGGTGTGACTAGGGTGGGTATTCTAGGTTGTTTAGTTCTATGTTGGCCTGGTATGGTTCCCAATCAGAGGCAGCTGTTTTTCGTTGTCTCTGATTGGGGATCATATTTAGGCAGTTTATGTGTAGTTGCCTGTGAGCACTCCAGAATGTCACGTTTCGGTTATTCTTTATTGTTTTTGTGCGTTTTATTAAATAAATATGTGGAACCCAGATCATGTTGCGCTTTGGTCCGAGTATGCTTACGACCATCGTGACAGTATGCTTCTAGTACAAGCTGTATGTTTTGCCTCAATTCAAACCAACTACTACTGACTGAACCATAGAACCATATTCATGCGTGTGTCTATGTAATGTATTGCATCATGCACTTTAAGGGACCACAATGGAAATAATGAGTTGACTTTATTGTATTATCCCTGAGTTGTAACTGTGTGTTTGTCTTTTTTTAAACTGTCAAATCAATCAAGCAATTATCATCATGATACATCATCTATTTATATAAAGGCATGGTTCCCATTCAATGCTTGTGTTTATATAAGAGGCCCAAATAAATAAGTCCATCAAATCAACAGCCCTACGACATTTCATTAACACACAGAATTCATCTCTCCATGTATTTTACAAGCATGAAGGCTAATGTGCAAAATGGGCCTGCAACTTACCACCCTCATTACGGTTTCAAATGCTTCTCGCTATGCAGAGATGGAATTCAAATGAATTATTCCCAGAACCATAAAAATGAAATGCAATAACTTTACAGTAGCCCTTTTAGCCCACTGTGAAAGCACGAGTCATTTCCTAATTTTATTTTCATGGAGCGCTTAAAAAGCTGGAATGAAAATGACGTACCTCTTTTTAGGTAAGGACGCACACGATGTTGTGCTTCTATTCCCAAACTATACACCCCAGGGGTACATGCAATGCCATCGGGGGTACGTCGAATAAAAATGTGATTCACATGTATTTTTCCATTTATATTTTCCAATGGGGCTATACGTTTGGGCGAGGGTTTTTTCTCGCGTAAGAAGCCTCGTTTCACTGCCAAAAATAAAGTTAAACCATCTAGTGTTCAGCGAAATAACAACACAATGTCAAATACAGGTAGCTTAGTCAAATAATCAACCGTTACTCTCTCACGGGAATTCCATTTTTAACCTTCATTTAACTGGGCAAGTCAATTAAGAACAAATTCTTATTTACAATGATGGCCTACCGGGGAACAGTGGGTTAACTGCCTTGTTCAGGGGCAGAAGGACAGATTTTTACCATGTCAGCCTAGGGATTTGATCCAGCAACCTTTTGGTTACTGGCCCAACGCTCTAACCACTAGGCTACCTGCCGCCCCAATAGTGGTCCATATGTAGCCAAATACGGTTGCTGCTCATTCCGTTTGCTCGAAAATTGAGAAATGGTTAAAGAGACACATACCAGCTCTCCTGGTAGTACTGCTACTACCAACAGTGCTACACCTACACCTGTCGACGACACAAGTTGTTCTGCTTCCACGAGAACATCCAATGCTAGCATCAGTAATTCTGCATTTGTTGTTAGCCCAGCTAGGAAGGACACTGACTGTTGTGAATCTGATGTAGCCGATGAGCTACTGCCCCCTGACCCGGGAAAGCACTGAACAACAGACAGGGACGTTGGACCATCGAAGAGGTGCAAATATGATGAGAACTACATTGATTTGGGGTTCACTTATATTGGGAGTAGTGCCTTTCCCCAGTGACAGTGTGTTATATGTGCAAAATAGCTATCTCACAACTCAATGAAAGCTTCACTCTTGCGCAGACATTTAGAAACAAAACAGGCCAACATGAAAAATAAGCCATGGGACTTTTTAGAGTGAGAATTAAGACGACCTTCAAGTAGTAAGAAATGTATAAAAGCAACAGATACCATTAATAAGAATGGGCTAAAAGTGTCTTACATAGTGAACTACCAAGTGGCTAAGACAGGCAAGCCCCATACTACTGTGAAGTACTTAAGTCTTCCTGCTGCCACGGATATGACTGGGACAATGCTGGGGGGAAAGGCCAAAAAAACGATTAATCAGTGACATGGCAGGAGATGTTTTGAAACAACTACTGCTTCGCATACAAGCCAGTGAATTTTATGCGTTACAGCTGGATGAGTCAACAGACGTGGCGGGCCTAGCACAGCTCCTGGTACATGTCTGTTACGTTTATGTGTGGTTAATTAAGGAATTATCTGAATCTAGGATTGCAGGGACTCTCTGCAACTGTGTTCAATGTGCAGGACAAAATTGAGGCTATGATTAAGAAGTTGGAGCTCTTCTCTGTCTGCATTAACAAGGACAACACACAGGTCTTTCCATCATTGTATGATTTCTTGTGTGCAAATGAACTCAAACTTACGGACAATGTCAAATGTGATGTAGCGAAGCACCTGAGTGAGTTGGGTGCAGCAATTACGCAGGTACTTTCCCGAAACGGATGACACAAACAACAACTCAAACAACCAACAACTGGATTCGTTATCCCTTCCATTGCCTGCCATTAGTCCACTTACTGATATCTGAACAAGAGAGACTCATCGAAATTGCTTCCCAAGAGCTGGGTTGTGACAAAAACTCACACTCATTCTTATGTTTAATAAATGTACAGCATTTGAGAGTGCGCTGAACCTGGTGCTAGAGGGTGTACGCAGCTTGAGGTTGAATGTTCGAAGGGGTACAGGACTCTAAAACGTTTGGAAACCACTGGTCTAGAGAAATGTGGGTGAAATGACTTAACAATAATAATTGAGTTCTGCTTATATATAGCAAAAGGTAAGTATTCAGTAATATGGACCACCCACAGAGAAGAAAACGAGAGAGGTGAATGACATGCGTGATTCATGGACATGCTCCAGACTTAAGGAAACATAAGTTCTTTACACTGAGTGCACAAAACATTAGGAACACCTAATCTTTCCATGACATAGACTGACCAGGTGAATCCAGGTGAAAGCTATGATCCCTTGTTGATGTCACTTGTTAAATCCACTTCAATCAGTGGAGATGAAGGGGAGGAGACCGTTTAAAGAATGATTTTTAAGCCTTGAGACAATTGAGACATGGGTTGTGTATGTGCACCATTCAGAGAGTGAATGGGCAAGATTAAAGATTTAAGTGTCTTTGAACAGGATATGGTAGTAGGTGACAGGCACACCAGTTTGAGTGTTTCATGAACTGCAATGCTGCTGGGTTTATCACGCTCGATAGTTTCACGTGTGTATCAAGAATGGCCCACCACCAAAAGAACATCCAGCCAACTTGGCACAGCTGTGGGAAGCATTGGCGTCAACATGGACCAGTATCCCTATGGAACGCTTTCGACACCTTGTAGAGTCCATGCCCCGACGAATTGAGGTTTTTCTGAGGGCACAGTGGGTGCAACTCAATATTAGGAAGGTGTTCCTAATGTTTTGTACACTCAGTGTATATTCCCATATAAATATCTTTGTCTTCAGGTATGATATCTTCTATCACAAGGGGACTGTATTTCTCCCTCACCAGCTGAGTTATCAGTGGCTTTTCTCATATAGCTTGTCAACGTCGCGTAGTACGCCTCAACACTGGAGGGTGGATTACAGTACCAGCACGTCAATGAGACCCACACTATTCAGACTCTAAGCCCCTGTCTCTGCATCTCATCTCCTCTCTGGTTCCATATGTGCTCTGACAATGGAGGGACAGACACGGTCAGCCCCCATAGCGAGGTGGATATTTGACTAACTAAGTATAGCTTCAAAACAAATTAGTCCATAAAGTGAGTCTAGGAAGTCTAGTAGTGTGGCACGCAAATTACCATGGCATTGCCCAATGGCAGAACAAATGTATCATTAGCATACCTCACTGTTGTCACTGAGTGTGTGTGTCTGTGGGACATGCTATGATTTAAAAGCCTAATGTTGCAGGAATAGAACATGAGTGGGTTTGATAATCACAAGCCAAACAATAGACACAGTCCTCAGCGTCAACTCAAGGAGTCACAGAGTTTTGCATCATTTGTGGGAGACAACATTTTTACTGTTGCCTTGTTTTTTTATATAAAAACAGGTGGCCACTGCTATTATGGATTACACCACTTTGGAGTTGGGGGATGCTCCCATTTGACCACCAGCATGTCTCCTTTACGTTTTCCAGTTTCTGTTTTCTTTGTACAGAGTGTATGTGACCAAATGTTCCGTGTTACTAGTTATGAGGTGTTCACTCTGCACAGCACAAAAATGTATTCAAAGTTTTGGTATTATGCCAAATGCAGTAGCGTACACAGGAGTTTAACTATGTATGTTGCGTGCAATAATAATTTACATTTCAATTACGCCCAATTCGAAACACATAATCATGATCAATTGTTGACCCCAGTGTTGCAAAGGTTTAGGCAAAACAGAAGAAAAATCATAAAATTATAAGAATAACATTCTACGTTGTTATTCAGCTCTTTATTTGGATAGTCTGGAAAGTCCATCTGCAGATGCTTTACACATGGTCATACTATCAACAAACTATCTGTTGATAAGCAACTGCTTGCTAAGGTTATGGTTAGGGTTAGGTTTAGGTTTAGAATAAGGGTTATGGTTATGGTTAGGGCCAGGGTTAGGGTAAGGTTAAGGGTTAAAGGAAAACTCAACCCCAAAACTATCTTTTGGTATTTGTTTCATTAGTCCATTGTTGACATAGTTCCAAAATGTTTTGCTTGTTAGCAGTCAAGTTTTCAAGATATGAAACTGTCAAAATACTGAAATCATCCTGAAATACTGAAATACTATCATTTCCCCTTTAAGTTTAGGGTTAGGAGAATGTTTAATGTCAGGGTTAGGGCTAGGGTTAGGGTTAGCAGATACACTGAACAAAAATATAGGCAACATGCAACAATTTCAATTTATATAAGGAAGTCAGTCAATTGAAATAAATGTATTAGGCCCTAAACTATGGATTTCACATGACTGGGAATATAAATATGCATATGTTGGTCACAGATACTTTAAAAAAAAAGGTAGGGCGACGATCAGAAAACCAGCCAGTATCTGGTGTGACCACCATTTTCCTCATGCAGTGTGACACATTTCCTTCACATAGAGTTGATCAGGCTGTTGATTGTAGCCTGTGGAATGTTTCCCCGCTCCTCTTCAATGGATGTGCGAAAATTTTGGATATTGGCAGGAATTGGAACACACTATTGTACACGTCAATTCAGAGCATACCAAACAGGTGATGGCTGGTGAGTATGCAGGCCATGGAAGGATTGGGACATTTTCAGCTTCCAGGAATTGGGTACAGATCCTAGCGACATGGGACCTTGTATTATCATGCTGAAACATGAGGTGAAGGTGGTGGATGAATGGCATGACAATGGGCCTCAGAATCTCGTCACGGTATCTCTGTGCATTCAAAACGATTAAAATGCAATTGTGTTCGTTGTCTGTAGCTTATGTGCATTCCCTAAACCTGCCGCCACCATAGGGCATTCTGTTCACTATGTTGACATCAGCAAACTGCGCGATAACACAACGCCATACACATTGTCTGCCATCTGCCCAGTATAGTTGAAACCGGGATTCATTCGTGAATAGCACGCTTCAGTGGCCATCGAAGGTGAGAATTTGCCCACTGAAGTCGGTTACAACGTCTAACTGCAGTCAGGTCAAGACCCTGGTGAGGACGATGAACACGCAGATGAGCTTCCCTGAGACGGTTATTGACAGTTTGTGCATATATTCTTCAGTTGTGCAAACCCACAGTTTCATCAGCTTTCCAGGTGGCTGGTTTCAGACCATCCCGCAGGTGAAGCCAGATGTGAAAAATCCTGGGCTAGCGAGGTTACACGTGGTCTGCAGTTTTGAGGCTGGTTGGACGTACTACAAAATACTTTAAACAATGTTGGAGGCGGCTTATGGCAGAGAAATTAGGATTAAATTATCTGGCAACAGCTATGGTAAACATTTCTGCAGTCAGCATGCCAATTGCAAGCTCCCTTAAAACTTGAGACATCTGTGGCATTGTATTGTGTGACAAAACTGCAGATTTTAGAGTGGGCTTATATTGTCCGCAGCACAGGGTGCACCTGTGTAACTGTGCTGTTTAATCCGCTTTTTAAAATGTCACACCAGTCAGGTGGATGGATTATCTTGGCATAGGATAAATGCTCATTTAACAGGGATGTAAACCAATTTTGTCCCCAGAATTTGAGATAAATAAGTTGTTTGTGTGTATGGAAAATTTCTGGGCTCTTTTATTTCAGCTCATAAAACATGGGACCAACAACTTACATGTTAGGTTTATATTTTTGCTCAGTATAGTTAGTTGAAAGGTTACTGATAGTCTGTATAGCATCTACCGATGGACTATCCAAATAAAGTGTTACTGTTATTCAGCCTCCTTTATTGGTGCTGTACACAAAAGCTCCCTGCCAGTAGCTTTTCTCTCTCTTTCAGTTAATGCCTTCCCTGGAATCCATTGCGGCGAGTCCTTACAACCGGACATAAACAATAAGCAGGAGCCTCGTCATTGTACTCAACTGAACTGCCATCTATAGGGGTCATCTAATTAAATTGAAGATTATTTCATGATCCCTCTGCTAAGGGAAGGCTTGACATTTTGTATGAGGCCATTATAGGGATTCATGTAATGATTTCCAGTTAGATCTCGAGAGGATTTTCGGCTGGGGGAATGTCAATTCACACAGTGTAATTGTCACTTTACTGTAGTGCCCTTATATGGGCATAGTATGGATATTTCAGCTGGGGATTCAATGCAGATTATCAGCTAAAATAGTATCTTGCCTGACAGGCGATGACATAAAGGTGACAGAGAAGAGATTAAAGACCATTGAAGACAATTTGCATAGTACTGTTTCGCATAAACTGTACCAGCATGACTGTCTTGGTAGGAGTTATGAACATTTATGTAAATGCCCTTCCCTATTTCACTCAATCTGACAGTGCGTGAGGAGAAACTTGTGAACATAAATAACAGTAGGCACTTGGCCTTGGATGAATGACGATCCTGAGTGTCACATTTAAAAATCTATATTTAAAGTTAAATGGATTTCTGGATCCTTGTAGTCTATTTTGATATTTGTTTTTACCAGATATGTCAATATTTCTATCTTCCATGTTACTTACGTGCCATGGGGTGTGTATTCTGCTAGTGTCGGGATAGGTGTGCAAAAAGTGTGGATCCAGGGATTGAGTGAATGCTTGACAACCTGTGTTGCATGGTGGCCCTAAAGACAGTTGAATGACTGCCATCACGTATGGCTTGTAGAGTTAGCAATTACAAAGGCCCTTGTGTTATCTTCCTTCAGCCACAAGGTTTTCTACCGTGTGTGATTGTTCCACAAACAAGCCCCTGGGCTTGTTCAGGAGGACAATGTCTCAGACAGTCCGTGAAGACTGTGAGGTAGGAAGAGGACAGGAGAGCAATGTCATACTGTTTGCTTCCATTCAGCCACAAGAGTATTAGTGTGGTTGGACACTGATGTTGGGCGATTAGGCCTGCTTCACAGTTGGCGTTCCAATTCATCCCAAAGGTGTTCGAGGGGGTTGAGGTTAGGGCTCTATGCAGGCCAATCAAGTTCTTCCACACAGATCTAGACACACCATTTCTGTGCTTTGTGCACGGGGGCATTGTCGTGCTGAAACAAGAGAGGGCCTTCCCCAAACTGTTGCCACAAAGTTGGAAGCACAGAATGTCATTGGATGCTGTAGCATTAAGATTTCCATTGGAACTAAGGGGCCTAGCCCGAACCATAACAAACAGCCACAGACCATTGTTCCTCCGCCACCAAACTTTACAGTTGCCACTATGTATTCGGGCAGGTAGCATTCTCCTGGCATCCGCCAAACCCAGATTTGTCCGTCAGACTGCTAGATGGTGAAGTGTGATTCCTCATTCCAGAGAACACGTTTCCACTGCTCCAGAGTCCAATGGCGGCAAGCTTTACACCACTCAAGCCGACAGTTGGACTTGTGTGCGGCTGCTTGGCCATGGAAACCCATTTCATGAAGCTCCCAATGAACAGTTATTGTGCTGATGTTGCTTCCAGAGGCAGTTTGGAACTCGGTAGTGAGTGTTGCAACAGAGGACAGATGATTTTAGAACTTAACCACTGGGCCATTGTTGCTCCTAGACGTTTCCACTTCACAATAACAGCACTTACAGTTGACCAGGGAAGTTCTGGCAGGGCAGAAATTTGACGAACTGACTTGATGGAAAGGTGGCATCCTATGATGGTTCAACATTGAAAGTATCTGAGCTCTTCAGTAAGGCAATTTTACTGCCAATGTTTTTCTATGGGGATTGCATTGCTGTGTGCTCAATTTTATATACCTGTCAGCAACCGTCGGGGCTGAGATAGCCAAATTCACTCATTTGAAGGGGTGTCCACATACTTTTGTATATACAGTGTAGTGTATTTTGGGAGACTACCAAGGGAGGGCCAGAACTAAAGGACTGTGTGAAGGAGATCAAGAGTGTTAAAGCGTCGGTGTGACATGTTGACGGCAGTCCTGTCGAGCATTTTTTTGTGTTTCGGTAGCAGTTGACATGTAATGCTCCAAAACAACATTTCACGGTGAAACACCTCCTCCCACTCATTGGGCTAAATATGTAGAGATCTCCCAGTTGTGCAGACTGTCTCCACAGAGCTGAGTGGAAATTAAATGGAGTAAAGAAAAAGAAATGCTTTGAATTTTAACAAAATAGGTGCAATTAAATTTGGTGTTCAGTGGGTTTCCCCCCTCCCCTGCTTAGTAAAAATGGATTAAGAAGTCCCAACAATGTTGAAAGTAGAAAGGGGATTCAACACCAGTGTGCCGGTTAACCCGTGACCTGTAATTAAGCTTTGAATTTAATGTCCTGGCCCAATTTGATCTCTATTACGTTAAATAAACCTCTAGCCAATGAGACACCAAAGCAATCCAAGGGCTATACTTATACTGGAGGCATTAGTTTTGCATCGCTAGTTGTGCCCCAGGTGGGAAGAGTTTGTTTACTTTAGTTTGTAACCATTCCATTAAGTGAAATCTCCATCCACCTGCGGCAAGACACCGGGTGAGGCAAAACAAACACACCCAAAATAAGTTTAGGCCTTAAATTGCGCTGGTTGTTAAATGTAAGGTGTTAGCCGCTGATTGGCTGAGTACTTGGGGCTGCGGTGGAGTGCCTACCCCACCCCGTGTCAGATGATTTAAACCAAGTCCACCAACAAATGTGGATGATAAAAACAGGATAAATGATTTATTTGATTTTCAGAAATTACTTTTCTGAGATGGAGGCACATATATGTGCATTCAAGTAGCTTTATTTTTTTACCTGAAATTTATGGCCCAAGGTTCAGTTCCTGAAGTTTTATAAGATTTCTTTCTGGAATCCAAAACAATCACAGAGCGTTTTGTTGCCTACTATTTAGCATTCAATTCCAATGCTCCAGTGCTGTACTGTTTCCTTGTAAGCTAATTTGATTTGCTTGAGGCTGTGTCTATTCAATTAAATTGAAAGTCAAACTGCTGTCAAAAATGGCCAAACAATGTCTATTTTGTCACCTTAAATGATATTTCTTTAGGGAAACATTTTGCCCAAATAATAATTGCACAAAATGGATAGTTTTGCATTGAGGTATAAATGCATATTAGGCTGAAGAGATTGGTTTTAAGAATGTACATATTGTGTATTCAGTTATTTTTTCACTGCATCTTTTTACCTTAAGGGTGAAAGCCTGTAGGTGTACTTTGCTGTATTTTTATTTGTATTTAAACCTTTATTTAGGCAAGGGAAGTCCAATTGAGACCAATGTCTCTTTGGAAAGGAAGCCCTGGAAAATCGTACAGTGCAGTTCAAATAAGAGGAAAACATCAGGAAAATTGCTGCAATGCACTTGATTAACTCATTGTGACTTCTACAGTACAAACAACTTAGAACTGGCAATCCATTGATATGTATACATTACAATAATCCCCAGCCCCTTGTTACAGATCACCAGGGGTAGATACCATTTTAGCATGTTTACCTATCAATTCAAAGAAAATCTAGAGAGATTTGGACATTTTGCTTAAAAGATTAGTTCATCATTATCTTAATGCCCTTCTAACCATTGCACTATTTGACACATGAAATGCACTGCCTCAGAGGAAGATAAACTGATTAAGGTATGAAGCCTTGTGTACCTAATCACTTATGATCGTGGTGTGGTGGCAGGAACAAAAGCAGCTTATCATGTTTAGCCAGGCAATGAATCAAATGTGAAGTCTTAAACTACCGCACAACATGATCGTGCAGAAAATGCATCCCTTTAAAAAAATCCTGGAAATGCAAGTAATCAGATCACTATTTCAGTAACTCACTCTGTCTAAAGGCCACGTAACCTATACCATATGTTTTCCATCAGTCTTCTAATCACTAGACACCCCCAAATCCTGACCAACACCTGGACCCCGTAGAGCGATCTCAATCAATCTCAAGCCATACCATGAATCCTCAGCGACTTACAGTGACTTATAGTAAGAAAAAAAACTGTGTGAGAGAGTGCAAAGAAGGTTAGGTTTAAATACTATATATATATATATATATATATATATATATATATATATATATATATATATAGTTATTTCTTTAGGTGTGGTGTGGAGGGGGGCTGTGGGATTCATCAAAATACTCTTTGAAGAGAGACGTTTTCAGACGTTTTCAGAAGATGGACTCATCTGTCCTGACGTTAGGGGGAAGCTTGTTCCACCATTAGGGTGCCAGGACAGCGAAGATGTTTGATTGGGATGAGTGGGAGCCGGCCCCTCGTGGGTGTGGGGGGGGGGGGGGGGGGGCAAGAGACCAGAGATTTCATGTGTCTAAGCTTCTAATCTAATGCCATTAGGTACTGTATACAATTGCAGTACAATGTCCATATCACTTCCACCAGTTCAGTAATAGGTTTTAGTCCCATGAGCAGATTTCACAATTAAAAGTCATAGAATATCTGACGGAGTAAGCATTAACCACTCAGAATGAATTACACTTAGATTAGAGTGCCTCCGCTGTTTTCTGCACTCCTTGCACAAGGCAACTCCACAGAAGAGTTGAATCTGGCCTTGCTACCTGAATGTGAACCCAGCAGTTTTCGACATGAAATAACAAAACCAATATGTTGCCGGGTAATCTATTGAAATTCAGGGGCATCGAGAGTTGATAGATTGCTAAAGTTTTAAAAAACTGTGAACTAACAGTTTGATAATAAACATAATTCACATCAGCAATGTACAAAGTATACACAAAAGGGCAACACCCATCAAAGAAATTAGAATAAAAGTACGACTTATATGAAAACTGGAATGGCAAACATAGAAAGAACCAACACTGATTATGAGAAGCTTTCTATAGCTTATCTTTCTATACAAATAATACTTCATTGGTTTTATGAAAGAAGAGCGATGGGAGAGTGCCATTCTTTTTCCAGTCAAAAGGTGTTACTGGAGCTTACGCAGTGCAAAGGTGTTTCCGGAGTTTCAAAGGGCAAGAGCATGTCAGTTTGTGAGGTGAGTACATTTGAAGTGTTGAAATATTCAGTCTATTCTCTTTAACTTGTCAAACGCACAGACAGTACCTTAGATATTAATACTTCATATTTCAGATTATTTCTCTCTCACAAAGGAACAGAAGGATGACTAACAAGTCCTGTTCCCATCTTAAGGCTCACTGCTGGAAAATGACAGATAAAGAATGTTTACCAAACGATGGTGTGATGCTAGTAACTTTCAACTGGAATAGTAAATGTATTAATTAAACTTGTATTTATCCAGGAAGTACCATTGAGGTCAGAATACCTATTTTACAAGAAATACCCTAAATACTGTATTGCCAATCTTGACATGTCATGTCTTGATAATAATGATCATTCTATAACAGTATAATGATATGATATGATATATACATTTAAACATGCTTGAAATTGGCCATTTTCAACTTTGGGCCCTTCTTTGGCATTGTTGGTGTTCAAACAATCCAAAGAAAAGCTAAATTGAAGTTGGCGGCGACACCCCAGAGGTTTGCTGTGCTTTTCTTAATGGTATTGTGAGTCCCATTACGCAGGGGGAACTAAATTATGCTGCTGAGAGGATTGCTGAGATTGATGTTGAATATGCATGGTAGGAGATTTGTTGTCTGAATGTGTTAGTCACAGACTTTTGAAGTGGGCCCAGACAGGGAAATTGCCCAAACCTCGGTGCCACATTACGGGGAAGTTTTATGATGTTTTTCCCCTGCATCCTCATGGCCATTCATTTCGCCCTTAAGTAAACGTATGTCAGGCTACAGGCCAAGCCATACATACGTATGTCAGGCCAAGCCATGGCAAAATCCTAGAGAAAAACTCAGTTCAGTCTGCTTTCCACCAGACACTGGTAGATGAATTAATATTTCAGCAGGACAATAACCTAAAACACAAGTACAAATCTACACTGGAGATGCTTACCAAGAAGAGAGAGAAATGTTCCTGAGTGGCAGTTACAGTTTTGATTTAAATCTACTTGAAAATCTATGGCAAGACCTGAAAATGGTTATCTAGCAATGACCAATCGTTAGATAAGTCATCTTCTAAAGTGTGGGCTATTTATACTTTAGAAATACTTTATAAATGTTTTGAGTGACCAGTGTAATTTCTCACAAAAAGATGGACATGCCATTGGTAGACATTCCAGCAGTACCTGAGGCTTGGTCATTGCTAGAAGGGATCCAGCTTTTGTCAGTATTGACTTTTCGTAGCAGGTCTAGTAGAACCTACGCAGCAGGTTAGGAGAATTAAAGGGGGCAGGTTAAGAGAATTAGGTTAAGGTTAGGAAAATGTTAAGGTTAACTAAAATGCACACAAAAAATACCACTCTATGATGAGTCAATTATAGTTATTTTTTTCTACCAAAAGTGTGGGGAAAAAAAAAATTATAATCAAAAGTGTGGATTGTAGTGACTCCTTAGAGCAGTTTAATATTGGTTCATCCAAAATTAAAATCTTGGATAATTTGATCAGCTGCGTGATTAAATTCTGGGTCCATACCTGTTTGCGAAGTCTCCACCCTCATAAAAGGAAACTCTCAGCCAAAACAAATAAGGAAACAAATATCAGAAATAACAAAGGAAACAAATATCTGAAGACATTATTTTGATGAGTTACTACCTTTAAAGGCCCAGTAAAGGTGCAGCGAAACAAAGCCATGTGTGAAAATAGTTTGGGGTTCAAAGACTGAAGTGTTTAAAGGTTTTGCAGTACATGTAAAATTTCTACCTGCAAATCATACTTAAACCATTTCTACCTCTATCACATATCAGTAGTAATGAAGGAATAAAAATCCCCTATTGGAAAACTGGCTGGTCCGGCTAGCTGTTGTGTGGAGGCTACATCTCCTCGCTTTACAATTAGTTTGTGTTCGCAAGGTTGACAACATTACCAAAACATTGACATTACTCTTCCTGAAGTCCTTGCAACAGTTGTTTCACAACAGTTTTTGTGAATAAAATGTTAAAAATATTTCCTTTAAAGGGTAAGTAGCATGAACGTAACCACATGTAACATATGGATTTGCATTTGTATACGTATCATACATATCAGTCCCAATGCAAAGTTGCTCCTCACTTTTCTATTTTTTGTTGTCACATAAACTGATCAGAATTCTAAAGAAGGCCCGAAATGATGTCGGAAAATGTTTGATGTGATGTAATACGGAGTACGCGGCAAGCCAGCCAATGTTCCATAATGTAAACTCCAACAGAAATAACTCAAAATTAAATCAAATCGTTTGCAGTCATGACTACTGGTTTCAATTACATTTTCAGCCAACTTACAAGCACTACTTTATGAATTTATTGATCAAATCAACATGCAAGGTTGCTAGCCTACTAGCCTGCTAACATTAGCCATACTAGCCTGCTAATGTTAGCCCTACAGTATCAGCCTGCTAACGTTACATTAGCACTGAACAAGTAGGCCAATTGCTATCAACACCTAGCTTGCAGCTACATTAAAGTAAACCATTATTTTGGAAATACATAACACCATCTAACCAGTTATCAAATAATGTTATCTATATGCAGTTATCTTAGCCAGGAAGCTAGCCAGCCATCTAACATTAGCTATTTAGGTAACTAGCTATTAGCCTAGCCAACCACTACAGTTATGGCGGGCGCTTCATTGTGCCAAAATCCAAAATAGATACATTCCAGATGTCAGTCAACTATCGCACTTAGCCAAGGTGGGTAAAGTTACAAAACCCCTGAAGCCTACTTCAGCACAGATGAAGTACTACTTAGAGCAAGCAGGTATGATTTTCGCTTTTGTTTTGAGCTACCGAGGTAGCATACAAACTTGGTTGCACAGAGTAGATCCTCTAAATGACTTGAGAAATAGTGCATTGTGGGTAGTTTCAAAGTTATCCGTAAATAAGTTCATAAATATGTAATAACCCAAAAACATAAATATGTTTGTACTTATAGGTAACCAGATCGTGACTACAACTAAGTTACTAAGCACACATCCTGTGTTGTGTGCTTATTCTTTTACCATTGATATGTTCTAGGCTATTTTGAAACCTTCAGGTGCATCAGGCACTGCTGGAATGTCTACCAATGGCATGTCCAATCTTTTTGTGAAAAATTACACTGGTCACTCAAAACATTTATAAAGTATAAATAGCCCACACTTTAAACGAGGCCACACAAAAAAACACTGAACTAATAATTAGGAAATGGTTTATAAGGACCTATATTAAACATCTATGCATGGAGTAATGATTAATACATTATGAATAAATTATTTACTAATCTATTATAAATCCTTTATTACATGGAGTTATTATAAAGTGCTACCCATTTCAAAACTAAATTATGAATGGGAATCTATTCAAATAGTCTGTGTCTAGAATGATTGTAGCATGAACATGAATATGCTTTCTATGCTATTACTATTTCAGAACTATTTCAGATCATGGTTACCTTGAGCCTTGACCCCTGTCTTCCACATATGGTGCTGCTGCTTGCACTCTCATGACAGTCATGAGATCTATGCATATGTAATATGATTTCAAAGAAGTCATGGTGTTCTTTAGCCCCTTGTCTGTCATGGAGGAAACCATATTTGAATCGCTAACTTAAAGGTCACCAATCCTCCCTCAAGGTCAGATATAGTATGCTTCCCAACTCAATTGGTCTGTAATTTGAAATTCTTCATTAATATCAGGAGAGGCATCGGCCAGTTCAGTTGCATCTTTATACCTTCCAATTTCACATGAAAAGTTTAAAGTTTACTGTGTGTTTAAAAAGTGGAGAGGGGAGGGGGGAATTAATATCAACCATTTTCATAGACCTCACAGCCACAGCAGCTCGTTTCCCTGCTTCCATGGAAGGGTTTTATCTTTCATTTAATATTACCCCGGCGCTCGCATCTGTGTGAGAGAGGCCTGTTCCCCGCGGTAAATATTCACTCTGTGGTCGAGCCAGGAGCCACAGATAGAATTGTTCCCTTATTCCTATGGAAATAAAAATCACAGCACGAGACCCACTGAAGTCCTGACTCTCTCAATATTCCAGAAAGGTCTGGTGTCACTCAGCACCACAGCAATCGAGTGCTGAGAAAGAGAGAAGCTGAGAGAAGGTAATATTGTGGAGTGACGGAGGTTCTGGAGTCCAAAGAGCCTTTTAACCAAAATAATTATTAAAGAGTCTGTAGATTGATGTTTATTTATCTGTGCTTTGTAGCCAAGGCAATACGGCTGTGCCATCCACTTGATAATTTAGCAGACATCAATTGTGTATATTCAGTCAACACATATATTTAAAAAATAGAATGGAATATAACAGAACATTTTCGTTTCTCTTAGAATAAATACCTTGTGTAAGTGTAACAACAGTTTATGTAAGTAATAGGCTACAGTCCAGTTACAGCTTCTTCTGAGGAAGTAGAAACAAAGCATTTCCATTTTTTTGAGTGTGTGCGGGGGTCAGAGGAACAGCAATTCTTACACTATTGTTCTAAATTCAACCATCCTCTTCTAAATCCTCATCATTCAGTTCATTCAAATTAAATTGTAACACATTTTATCACTCCCCTTCAACAACTCCAAATCACTTTTTTCATGCGCTCCAAAAGGATAACTTGAAATAACATGATATAGGTTCATAAAATAATTGAAAGGAAAAAATGTACTATTTATTAGCCTAGTGGATATAAGTATTTCTACAACAGGTGGGTCTAATCCTGACTGCTGATTGGTTGAAAGCACATTCCAGCCGGTGTCTACTCCAGAAGTTACCACTGGCTAAATCTTTGACGTTAAAATGTGTATTTACTCTGTTCCATCTGACTGCACAATCCACAGTCTCGTCAGCCCAGCCAGGCAATTTATGAACTTGATATCCAGTATAAAAAGCATCTAGACATTATCTCACCTTTCTTTTAGACTAACATTTAGTTTTCAGCAGTGGAGATTTGTGTTAACCTTGCTGTCTGTCTGACATTTGCATCATTGTTTCAATATTCAAATTCGATCTCCATCTGTCCCATAGTAATAAACGTGTCTGGAGTAGGGATGAGACAGACAGGCAGGTAGCTTTTCTCAGGCAGTCAAAATCATGGGTCAGCATCATTTTCATGGATATGTACAAAGAACTATCAATAGAAACAGGTCAAACGAAACAAAGTGCAGCTAGTTTGATGTCTTTCCAGCTTCAGTTTGAAGTGATTGTGTTAGTTGTGTTGTTGGCTAGCTCCTCTGAGCAACAGTGTCCTGACGAGAGCGCACTTTTTCTATGCCATGCGTAATCGTGCATCATCAACTCATTGTTATGGTGCATCCAAAAAAATGTCACAAGAAAACAGCTTCAAATAACTCAAATG
The DNA here is from genome assembly GCF_013265735.2 of Oncorhynchus mykiss. Lineage (NCBI taxonomy): Eukaryota > Metazoa > Chordata > Actinopteri > Salmoniformes > Salmonidae > Oncorhynchus > Oncorhynchus mykiss. The sequence goes on from NC_048579.1 coordinate 22,753,304, forward strand.
CAATTACTTTACTGTTATTCTGGCTGCACTTTTTGTCGTAACTGTAAGTTAGCCATAGTTGGCTAGCTAGCAAGCAAGGCATAAGAACGTTGCCAGCCAGTATGGCAATGGAACATTTAAAACAAACGACTGGGTCGTGTCCATAGATACAGAACAAAAAGACTGGACGACTGGGTCGTGTCTCTGGCAACCTAACCGATATCTGGCATTATTCATCTCATATGTGTATCCTGTTTTTTTCCTATACTATTCTACTGTATCCTAGTCCATTCCGCTCTGACATTGCTCGTCCATATGTATATAGTCTTAATTCCCTCCTACTTAGATTTGTGTTTATTGGGTATATGTTGTGTAATTTGTTAGATGTTACTTGTTAGATATTACTGCACCGTCGGAGCTAGAAACATAAGCATTTCGTTACACCTCTAATAACATCTGCTAATCACGTGTACGTGACCAATAAAATTTGATTTGAGTTGATTTGATACAACGAACAACCAGCCGGCTTGGGTAGCAACCCCAGATTTGTGTCGGGACAATATCTTGCTGAAAGATGAAATGGTATGAATAAAATCATAGAAATAACATCAATCATTATTTGAATATGTTGGTAAACCGTTGTTTAAAAGTGATAATGCCCTCGAAGTTGGTGTTTGGAGGATATGTTGGCACAGTTTCCAACACCCATGTCAGAGCCCCACCTGTTTTAAGCCACACCTGTTTAGCTAAAAAATAAATGTTGTTGTTGTCTGTTTGGCATGTTATTTTGGCATGTTATTTTGGCCCTACCCCGATCAACTGCGTGGCACCCTCCACAGCAACCCGCCCAAGCCCCCACCATTTCTCCTTCACCCATATCCAGAGAGCTGATGTTCTGAAAGAGCTGCAAAATCTGGACCCCTACAAATCAGCCGGGCTAGACAATCTGGACCCTCTCTTTCTTAAATTATCTGCCGAAATTGTTGCAACCCCTATTACTAGCCTGTTCAACCTCTCTTTCGTATCGTCTGAGATTCCCAAAGATTGGAAAGCTGCCGCGGTCAACCCCTCTTCAAAGGGGGAGACATTCCCGACCCAAACTGCTACAGACCTATATCTATCCATTTTATTTATTTATTTTATTTCACCTTTATTTAACCAGGTAGGCAAGTTGAGAACAAGTTCTCATATACAATTGCGACCTGGCCAAGATAAAGCAAAGCAGTTCGACACATACAACGACACAGAGTTACACATGGAGTAAAACAAACATACAGTCAACAATACAGTAGAAGCAAGTCTATATACAATGTGAGCAAATGAGGTGAGATAAGGGAGGTAAAGGCAAAAAAAGGGCATGGTGGCAAAGTAAATACAATATAGCAAGTAAAACACTGGAATGGTAGATTTGCAGTGGAAGAATGTGCAAAGTAGAAATAAAAGTAATGGGGTGCAAAGGAGCAAAATAAATAAATAAATAAAATAAATACAGTAGGGAAAGAGGTAGTAAATTATAGGTGGGCTATGTACAGGTGCAGTAATCTGTGAGCTGCTCTGACAGCTGGTGCTTAAAGCTAGTGAGGGAGATAAGTGTTTCCAGTTTCCGAGATTTTTGTAGTTCGTTCCAGTCATTGGCTGCAGAGAACTGGAAGGAGAGGCGGCCAAAGAAAGAATTGGTTTTGGGGGTGACCAGAGAGATATACCTGCTGGAGCGCGTGTTACAGGTGGGTGATGCTATGGTGACCAGCGAGCTGAGATAAAGGGGGACTTTACCTAGCAGGGTCTTGTAGATGACATGGAGCCAGTGGGTTTGGCGACGAGTATGAAGCTAGGGCCAGCCAACGAGAGCGTACAGGTCGCAATGGTGGGTAGTATATGGGGCTTTGGTGACAAAACAGATGGCACTGATAGACTGCATCCAATTTGTTGAGTAGGGTATTGGAGGCTATTTTTTAAATGACATCGCCGAAGTCGAGGATTGGTAGGATGGTCAGTTTTACAAGGGTATGTTTGGCAGCATGAGTGAAGGATGCTTTGTTGCGAAACCCACTGGCTACAGGTCATCTAGAAGTCTCTGCTAGGTAAAGCCCCACCCTATCTCAGCTCGCTGGTCACCATAGCAGCACCCACTCGTAGCACACGCTCCAGCAGGTATATCTCACTGGTCTCCCCCTGTTCTCAACTAGCTTACCTGGTTAAATAAAGGTTCTTTTAAATTTTTGAATTAATATGTGTCACATATCAGTTTGCAAACAATCACCATTGAGTTGATAAAGCCGCATACAAATATGGTCTCTTTTTTGCTTTCTTGAGTAAGGCAGCTCCAAAATGCAGATGTTTCAGCCTAGCTCAGATCTATCTGTGTTGGTGGGGCAGCCAGCGGAAAATAAGGAGCATAGGGTTGTTAATATTCTCTAGTTGTGCCTTGATTGGCTCAGTGTTCTGTCACTCATGGGGACACAACATCAATGCACAATCTTGGGTGCTACCATAGAGTTACATTAGAAGTGCCCATCCAAGAAGGCTCAAGGTCAGTGACCACATAAAAGGATGTCAAATCACGTTATATCTACAGTAGCTTAGATTGGACTTAGCTAGCAAGCTAGCAGTTTTCATGATGAATCAAGTCAACAATCTACTGGCAAATCCTTTTCAATCATTGTAATATGAAGAAATATTATGAAGAGAAATTATAGATAAAACATATTGGTGGATATAAACATCACACAAGTTCAAAATCACAAATTCAACAATGAGTGGTTTGGAAGGAATCGGTGGCTAACTCAAAGTATTACAAAGCAATCACTAGCCTGCTATTCAGTGAGTGGGTGTGTGTTCCAAGTCTGGGTTTAAGGGTCTCTTTTCCAAGCTTAAAAGGATAAACATTCACATGTAACATGGGTCAGAAAAGGTTGAATACATTGGCCATGCTGTCAATCCAGCATGACTTCTACCGCATTCAAAACAACTGGAAACTTGGAACTGGGAAATCTCAAACTTCAGTGAGTTCAAGACAACTGGGAACTCAGAAAGAAATGAGCTTCGACTGGGAAAATACATTTTGAATGGTCATCCAACTCGGAATTCGAAGTTGGGAGCTCAGGCCTTTTTCTAGAACTCCGACCTGAAGATCACTGACGTAATGATTCAACCTTGTTTTTTTTCTTCAGAGTTAGCAGTTGTCTTGAACGCACCAAAAATCCAGAGAATGACAGACTTTGTTGACTAAGTTTGATGACAAAATTTGCCCACAAAGGACCACCACACCACCTTCCTGTTCAAGTGAGCACAGCACAACAAGGTGAGTATAAACATTTCTGCTTCATAAATTATGTAATATGCCAGGAAGATATGTATACTGTAGCTAAGAAGGTAAGTGTATGTTATGTAGTAAGCTGTTTGTAGCCCATGTGCCTTACCCTAATAATGTGGTCCCTTTCCCACTCATAATTTAGCCTACTGTTCTGACTTGGTGGTGCACATGTAGCCTATAGCCTGTTTTAGAGAAAGGTAATCATTGAATATTGTTAGAGCTTTCATTGTCTGCTTATACGCCCCCTTTATTTATCCTATGGTTTGACTTGGTGAACAGGGAGAATACTGTAAGAACGGCCCATGTTCTGAATTCTTTCGATGTACATTTCAAAAGTGCTGAACAAATAGTTATATTGATTTCATCCATCCTAGCTCGCTCATTAATGTCTTAATCGAAGTTACTGATTGCCTCTTTCGTCGTCCCCTTATGACGTAGTTTGTACATCTCGATTGTCAGTAGAAACCACCTTTGTTAATATCATGGCTTAGGCTAAGACACAGATGCAGACACAGGAGGCAGATAGTACAAGTCTCAGAGTTTATTAAAGAACAAGTGGCATGCAAAAGGTAAGTCACATCAAGCAAAGAGTCGTAATCCAAATCAGAGTCTGGCAGGTACAGGACGGCAGGCGGGATCAGGGTCAGGACAAACAGAAAGGTCAGAACTGGGAACACTAGGAGAAACAAAAACTAAAGCACAGGAAACATGGGAACACGGGATAAGACTTGACGGGACAAGACGAACTGGCAACAGACAAACAGAAAATGCAGGTACAGTATAAATACACAGGAGATAATTGGGACAAATGGGAGACACTTGGTGGGGGGTGGAGACAAGCACAAGAAAGGTGAAACAGAGCCGGGTGTGACAGTTTAAGCAAGTCAGCCGTATCAGCTATGTTTGTTTAAAAGGCATTAAATGAGGCTGAATGAACTGTTTCGCAACTAGACAAGGCTCTGCTGATAGCCAGGTATAGCAGTGATAAGGATTCACTCCATGGTGCTGAAAAGAAAGCTCTGTTGTTGGGACAGCTATATGTACAATAGGCCCTACCAGTTTGTGGGAACTGTTTGTCACCGTTGTAGTGCAATTAATGTATTGTTTAGTGTTGTGTTGTGTAATGGCTTTGCTGGCATGTATATAAAAAAAGATTTACGTGCTAAAATTTGCCACTGGAATCAGTAGGATGTTAAACAAACACTCAAATAGGCAACAGAATCAGGGACAAAAGTATAGGGCTTCTGTTCCAAGTAAGTTATATTATAATGCCGGGTTAAAGACACATTCTTTCTGATCATCTTTAGCATATGCTGTCACTATCCTCTCGCTACAGGTAATTTCATCTGAATCATTATGTGGATTATAATGAATTGACATATTTGTAGGGGTTGAGTTAGAAATGTACAACTTTAGAGTACTTAAGCCTCAACTGCATTGCAAGTTTGCCCCTTTTAGGCTACACTTTACAATAGGACTCAAATATGACTGACTGCATCATCTATTTGTAGTCTAAACTGTAGCTCAAATTGGGGGATTTGTCACACCTACCCGAGCTATTAAACTATCCTTTTGTAAATTAAAGAAGGTGTGAATGTTTTTGTCCGAGAGTCTCTCTCCTCTCACTAGAGTCCTCGCCTGGTCCCGGAGTTGAGAGAGAACTTGGGTAAATACAACAGTGCAATTACACTTGACATGTGGACTGATGATTTAAAAAAAAAATAAAAAAATAGGATACTTGTGCCTTTACAACCCACTAGCCTACATAAACGAAGAGTGGATGTTATCCACCATGAAGTAGGACAGAGCAGCTCAAAACTGAAGACAACGTAAGGCCAGCTATTGTGAAAGAATACTTGTTGATTTCCTTTATCGCTTCAAAAGGCCACACTGGCCTTGGAGGAAAGCAAACAGCCTACTCTTCACCTGGTTGGTAATTGTGTGGTTCCAAAACATAAAGCGTCACCTACAGATGGATCTTTGGTTTCATAGAGGAGCCAGCTGCAAGCCTACGACCAGGCACGGTGGATGAAAGCCTTTTCCTGCACAGCAATTTGAAGAACTCCAGTGATGAATGGACTGTTTTTGAAGTTACTGTTTTAGTATATTTAATTGTTGTATAATATTAGAACGCTCTTTAAATTAAAGTGATTTGAGTTGTCAATGTGCCACATTACATTGTGAAAATAAAAATATATTCTCCTTAATTCATGGCATGGTTTCTTTTTAGCCAAATGATAAATAGACATGCAGACAAATTAATTCATGCAGGAAAAGAAGAAGAATACCTACAATCTGGCGAAATAAATTGATGTTATTTTGTTGGGTAATGGATTTACTCATTAAGAGGTGGCTTCTATCTTCAATATAATCATTCATTCAGAAGGTCAAACCCATACTGTAGGTCTTAGGCCTGGTGTAAATTAAATTAGATTACCAGGTTTATTATTCGTTACGTTATAATAATCCATGCCTTCTGGGAATGTTATGAAGCCCAAAAGTTACGGGTGGAGTAATAAAGTTGATGTTTAAAGTATTATTATAGAAATGCACTTTGAATCCGTCTGTCTACATATTTCAAAACATGGCATATAAGGGTATAGTGAGATACTGGATGGGTTTTCTCGCCAATCATCTTGAAAAAACGTATACTGGAAATCAACCAATGTTCGCCTTTAAATGCTTTATTATCCAAATGTTGAAAGTGCGTGGGGGACGGAGAGAAGTAAAATGGTGCAGTTTGAGGCCATGTGGTGGAGAGTGATGTGGCGCTGGAAACGGGGGTGTGAGCAGGTGGGTCTGGGCAGGTGTGATGTAGTTGATGTTTGTGTGTGTCTGTATGTTGTAATTTGTACCTGTTTGTTTTGTATTGTCTAAAATAAGTACATAAAATCTTACAAAAAAAATCAAAAAATTAAAAAAATTACAGCTCACAACATGCATCTGATTATTCATTATGAATAGGATTATCGGATTTACTTCGTTTACATTCTCCTTTGTAACCACAATGTCAAAAATAATTGAAGTCACACACACACACACACACACACAACATGAGCAGATTAACTTGGTCATCATTTTTTTTATTTAGAGACAATCAGAAAGAATGTTGGTACTTATTTATTTTGATCCAAAGCCAGGAATGAGTGAGTCGCTCTGCTTTATGCTGACAAATATAGCTTTATGCTGCAAAAAGTCTAAACAAATACATTACAATTCCTAAATAAACTAGTAAATTTCATAAATAAAACAAATAAATGAAATTGCTCATGTATTGAAAATATGGGCAACCTTTTTTTACCCTCTGTATTCTCGCTGGACTCTCTTTCATTCAGTTTCTTCTTAACATCAGCATAGAAGGACTCTGTGTTTCAGAAACTCACTCTATATAGAGGGGCTATCAGTCTTTCCACACTGTGGTAAATAAAGCCAGTTTGTTATTTAGAATTCTTTCTTTCTGTTTTTCAAGGGAGAGAAACCAAAAGCATAACCAAAAGTATAATTGGCATTACTAAATCCACCTCGCGATAGTGTGGCACAATGAGAAAATGATCTACCACAATCTGCCACCAAATACCACAACATGTCGCAGCATAAGCTCAAAACTTTTAATTGAGGAACCACTGTATCTCTGTAGACTCAGTCAAGCACTTTCTGAGGCAGACCATCATTATTGTCAGGCTGCAAAGCTAATAGGTTACACCTCCGTTGGTGGAACCCTTGTATGTCATGTTACTGGGTCACACAGATAATGGAACCTGCAGAATTATGGCCTATGGAGACTTGAAAACCAGTTATTAAAGGGATAGTTTTAGAATCATGCTAGCTGCTCCCATAGACCTTCAATCATTGTGCTAACGCTAGTTAGCAATGGCTGAAGAGACTACCTTCAACTTCCTTCAAACTGCACACAGAGACATATTTAACTGACACAATCTTGAAGTATGGCTTTATCATACAGTGTCATATTAGGAGGTCTTCAGATATCCTGACCAGTGACCAGAATCAGAATAAAGATGTGAATGCTGCCGTGCTATGTTTTAAAGACACCGCTCTCTTTTGGACCATCTTACAGTATATGGAAACCATTGGATATTTTTGGCTTTGAGGATGTGGTTGTAAGACAGTGATATCTTTGATAAAGTGAGTGTGGTGAAAGAGTAGCCCAGAGTACAACTAGATTAAACAGCAATGGAACAGATTTTTGTTTTAGAAAGACCTCATCAGATGGGTATTTCCCTTAGAAAGAAGTGAATGTAGCCTAATCATTACACGAAGCCTCAGAGAATTTAGGCATGGCCTTTGGTTACATGGCTGCTACAAACATGTGGCCTTCAAGAGGGAACTAATTTGTTGACATTGACATGAACATGTTCCTCCATTCCCGCTGTTCTCAATGATCTCTTTACGATTTTATGAAAATGGAGCAATCACGTCTCATGGAGCGAATCTCTGGGCCGATCCCAGATTAGTGTTAGGCATTTGATGGTATTTCTACACCGAGACAAAGATGGAGATTAATGAGTCATCATCAGACCCCATGGCTGGAGGAACGCCTCGTTAGTGATGCTCGATCAGTCTCCTCAGGATGCCAGCTCAGGATCCTTCATGATGTGGCTATAGATCCAGGTTGGCGGGAAGTGAAAGATATAAGAGTTAACCACACCAAACGTCTTGTGTGATTTTACTTGTGCTCAATAAGGAGATCAGTTACACAATGTGGCCTAAAAATATAGGGTTAATCTATCTAAATACAAAAAAGAGGAGAAAGAACGAAACAAAAAGTTTAGAAAAAAAACTAAGACAATCAGGATTCAGATTATTACTTACACTTATTGTCCTGATTACGGTTGTACTGTAGTTGCCACTGATGAGACAATTGCTCTTCCCTGATTGCATTGAGTATCATACGCCCTGGGGAAAATAATACTTTACATGCCAGACAGGCATCTAGAATAACAGACATAAGAGTGTTTTGACATATAATAGGGGTGAATATTCATTTAAAAAATACCCTTAGTTAATTGCCACATTTCTTTCAGTTTTAATAAGCCAAATAGCCTGAAAATAGGGTGAAAACGTTCCATTTTCTTTTCAACGGTCTTAAAATTATGCATACATTTTATTGCCATTTCAACCTGAAGAAGCCCCACTTTAGAAGCCAGAAGGTTTCTTGTATTAAATCATGGGCTGCATTAAAGTTAAACAACCTCCTCTTAATTTGCTCTTTTGATGGCCCTCGGAGGACATTTCTGAGAACACGCTGCTCACTTTTTGCCAATTTATTTAATCATTCTTTTAAATGATGGAGGGGAGACCAGATTTAAGCTACCATCATTTGATAGCCGGGCCAACGTGTGTCATGAATTTTAATGTAAACACACTCACGCGGCCAGTACTAGTATACTTTCATCATGTGTGTCATTTGCACTGCTTGATCTAATGAGAGCAGCTTAAGGAGCTGCATATCACCCTCTCCATCCCTCTTGGGCAACACTTCTGAGATGGCAGTGCTGGAGCTTAGCTGATTTGTTCCACATGCTGTGCACAGTGTTTTGGAAATTGGAGAGGAGGCGGTACGTGCAAGGTTTCATTGCTTCGTCAATTGAAAAAAACAACACTTTAATGACAGTCTGAAAGCAATGTTGGTCAAATGTGCACATCCCTGTTGAAAGTAAAGTATACAGTGCCATTCAGAAAGCATTCAAAGTTACAGCCTTATTCTAAAATGGATTAAATCATTTTTTCCCTCATCAATCAACACACAATACCCCAAAATGACAATGCAAACACATGTTTTTATAAATGTTTGCAAAATAATATATATATATTTGAATTATCACATTTACATAAGCATTCAGATCCTTCACTCAGTACTTTGTTGAAGCACCTTTGGCAGTGATTACAGCCTCAAGTCTTCTTGGGTATGACTCTACAAGCTTGGCACACCTGTATTTGGCAAGTATCTCCCATTCTTCTCTGCAGATCCTCTCAAGCACTGTCAGGTTGGATGGGGAGTGTCGCTGCACAGCTATTTTCAGGTCTCTCCAGAGATGTTCAACCGGGTTCAAGTCCGGGCTGTGGCTGGGCCACTCAAAGACATTCAGAGATTTATCCTGAATCCACTACTGCGTTATTTTGGCTGTGTGTTTAGGGTCGTTATCCTGTTGGAAGGTGAGCCTTCACCCCAGTCGGAGGGCCTGAGCACTCTGGAGCAGGTTTTCATCATGGATACTTTGCTCCGCTCATCTTTCCCTTGATGCTGACTAGTCTCCCAGTCCCTGCAAAACATCCCCACAGAGGAACTCTGGAGCTCTGTCAGAGTGACCACTGGGTTCTTGGTCACCTTCCTGACCAAGACACTTCGGCCCCGATTGCTCAGTTTGGCCGGGCGGCCAGCTCTAGGAAGAGTCTTGGTGGTTCTATACTTCTTCCATTTAAGAATGATCGAGGCCACTGTGTTCTTGGGGATCTTCAATGCTGCAGACATTTCTTTGTACCCTTCCCTAGATCTCTGCTTTGACACAATCCTGTCTCGGAGCTCTAGGAACAAATCCATTGACCTCATGGCTTGGTTTTTGCTCTGATATGCACTGTCAACTGTGGGATCTTACATAGACAGGTGTGTGTCTTTCCAAATCATGTCCAATCAATTGAATTTACCACAGGTCAACTCCAATCAAGTTGTAGAATCATCTCAAGGTTGATTAATGGAAACAGGATGTGCCTGAACTCAGTTTAGAGTCTCATAGCAAAGGGTATGAATATTTATGTAAATAAGGTATTTCTGTTTTTTATTTGTAATAAATGTGCAACATGACTAAAAACCTGTTTTTTCTTTGTCATTACGGGGTAGTTTGTGTAGATTGATGAGGATTTGTTTAAATTAATCCATTTTAGAATAAGGTAACAAAATGTGGAAAAAGTCTAGAGGTTGGAATACTTTCCGGATGCACTTCTACTCCACCGGTAAATGTAACAGCCTACACCATGGGGAATGGTTATTTACAGTTGTGCCGTTAACATTGAGGTACAGGGTATGGCAGAACGACCCACACTACTTCTACCTCATCGGCCTTTAACAGCAGCGATGGACTCAACTTCATTTGAGGGATGGACCTGTAAAGATGTGATTACATTTTATTTGTAGCTCACAGACTCACACCGATCACAGAGATGGCTATGTCATCTCTCCCAAACCCAGCAGAGGAAGTGGATTTAATTTCAAAGGCTCAGAAATGTATGACAGGGAAAATGTCTGCTTTTGGAGATCTTGTTGATGGGCTAGCCTTAAAGGTCGTAAAGGTGGCAAAGCACCTTGTCAGGAATTGACAATGAAACCATTACCAGAGGGTGGATGAGGTGATACATTGCAAAAAACTTTGTCTGTGTGTGATACAGTCACAAATAGAGGAACTGTCACATGCTTTCGCAGAAATCAATCGGTTCAGGCCCTTAAATAACTTTTTCGGGCCTTTTAGTTTCTGAAATAACCTGACTTTAAATAGCTTTTCAACTTAAACCAAATTCATTTGAACATCATGGGATGTTTGTGGTTATGGTCAACACAAATTACTTTCCCGTGCTTTCCATGACTGCAGAGTAGGCCCATCATCAATAATGCAATTGTTTAGCCTTAAATAGATTCTTATTCAACCAACCTTTTATTTATATATTTGAGCAACATCAGGGGCAGCCCCATTCATCTCTGTCACCAGCAGATAGGCAGGGGAGGCATCTGGTGTTAGCTGCAGACGGGTTCTGGGTTGGAGGATGCCACTTTCCATACGAGAGGCTGTTCCTCATCTGTCTGGAGATCACTGGGCCATGCCTAAAGGCTCCATCTCAGTCAAGCTCCACTTCTGTACGGATGACATTTCAATTATACACTGCTCTCCTGGCCACTTGACAACCAGATAGCAACCTTCGGCCCCATACTCCCATTCCGCATGGACACCATCCATGACTAAGTGGTGTAGTTGGCCACTACAGTACATTGGAAGGACCGGCTCTTCCAAATGTGATATAAACTCATGAAAAGAGTTCTCTCCCGACCTCTTGTATTTTTTGGGCTAGTGCCTCAGCCACCGATCCTCAATAAATCAATGTCTTTTTTCTTATACTTCCCAGTGTCCTCTGTTATTTAGACTATGAGCTTAGACCGCTGTCAAGCCTGTTTTAACCCTGTGGCTTGTCAGAATGAGGAAATATCTATATCAGTATTATGCCGCCAAACCTTTGATCAGCGGATTTGGGATTATCAAGGATTACAATGTGGAGTAAAACGTTGATGGCTGGAACTGTTGAAATGTTACGGCTGACAAAACAGATAACGCTCCGGAGCACTATATTTCCCACATTCCATCGTATTAGTTTGTGCGTGCCTGTGTGTGCGCGCGCGTGTGTGTGTGAAGGTTCATGTCAGTGCTGTGAGTGATGTCTGTAATAAGGAAGGTGATTCGATTAACAGGGTCCTGATTGAAAGCCCTTGATGTATTTTAGTTTCGCAGCTAAGAAATATTGCTCCAGAGAAAACTCACTTAGCAAATAATTCTAATTGGGTAGCAACCCTTTGAAGAAACAGATGATATCTCTTTATTTCACTTATTGCTCATAAAGACTTCTCGCTGGGCTTATAAATACACACAGAGATCAAAGTAACCAGTGGAAGAGAGCACAGGAACATATGGTGTGAGCTCCTCGCTTTTAATGGCGCAGATTAAGGAAATGTGTGAATCCCGACATGTGTGCCCTCTGGGATCGCTGCATGAAAGCAAGTCATTTTATTTATTGAATGTCTTAAACAGTCATAATACTCAGTGGGTGAATGCTAATTGCTGAGGACAATAGTAGATACAGGCTCGCTAAGTATGTTTAATTGCACTATCTGGACCCTATTGAATGCATGTTGCCACTTGGCATATGTTGGAGCGAACGTCTCAGGAGAGGGACGATCAGCTGGTCAGCATGTGTTGTGGCATGTGGCTCAGCTGTGGAATTGCCATAAGGATATGAGAAGAAATGTAAATGCATATGTTTTTTTCCTCCCCACCTGTGTAAGGGTAATCCAAAATCTGAAATAACATTAGCAGACGGTAATACCAATTGAGCCTGCAAAATGCCTTCTCCCCCATCATCCATGCTTTAGGGGATGAGGAAGGTAGGTTTGTCAATGTGCTTTAGGAAGCAAATCAAACACATTACATAAAGCAACATAAAAACGCGGTGTCTTTTGGAGGGTACGAGACATCTGCCTGAAATGGTTCACAGGCTTGCCTGTCATCTTTAGGCGGTGCAGGCGGGGCAAGCTGGCCCCACTCTTCTCCCCCAGACAGTTCTGGTGTGGTGGTGCTCTGTTTCCACCCGCATTTCCTTGCCACCGTGGATTATACTGTAGCTCTCTCACAGCCATCATGATCTTACACAAACAACATTTGTCAGCTCATTTATCAGTGTTCCCTGGTTGTCCACTCTCGTTGCAGTGACTATTCCTGGATCCTTGCCTCAAGGCGAAAATGTATGTCACCTCTGATACTGAAAATAACCCACGACTCCCCTTTGATATTTACGCATATCTGCAAATGTCACTGGTGATCATTGTCGCTTCACTGCATCACATCTGGCATCTTTCTCTGCATCACTTGCATCAAACTACAGAATATGTTTTTACTCCAATTATGATGGTGTTTGTACCTTTGTATAAAAGTGTAAGTGTGTACATTAAAGTAAGTGTGTACATTAAAGATGGAATCCGCATTAGGGGAAACTGTTATCACTTTTGTTTTGTGGACGAAATAGAGGAGAAGTATGTTGAGCAGTGTTGTATAAAAACAACTAGCATTACATATTCTGCTGTTGTATCGCGCTTGCAATTGAAAAATTGTTTTAATACATTTATTTAACGCTTATTTTACCTATACACTATGGTGTCCAAGGGGGGTAAAAAACGACGTTTGTTGTTCATTGTTTGCAGTGACTTCTTTGTTGTTGTAATATTCCCAAACAGCGTGGAAGTTTCATCATGAAGGACTCCAGCTTTAAACGTATTGCAATAACCATGTAATACCAGTAATAGACCATAAGGAAACAATTTGACCGCAGTGGCATTTTCGCTGGAAATGTGATGGAAGTCATTTTGGAAAGCTCATTTTTTTCTCCGCTTTCTAATTTGAGGTGTTTACTTCAAAAGAGGCAATAAAAAAGGAAATTGGTTCAAGCAGTCATGGATCTCAGATGTATAAACTCAGACACATTCAGCATTATTATTTTCCTAATTCACTGGATCTCTGCTCGATAACCATTTTTGGCTGGGTATACGGAAACATCAAATCAAAATCAATAAAAAAAAATCACATTTTATTGGTCACGTACACATATTTCACACAGCGAAATGTTTGTGTTTCTAGCTCCAACAATGCAGTAATACCTAACAATACACACAAATTAAAAAAATCTAAAAGAAAGGAATTAAGAAATATCAGAATGAGCAATGTCAAAGTGCGGAATATAAATATATACACTGAGTATACAAAACATGCTCTTTTCATGACATAGACTGACCAGGTGAATCCAGGTGAATGCTATGATCCGTTTTTGATTTCACTAGTTAAATCCAATTCAATCAGTGAGGAGGAAGGGGAGGAAACAGGTTAAAGAAGGATTTAAGCCTTTAGATAAGCATTTGAGACAATTGAGACATGGATTGTGTATGTGTGCCATTCAGAGGGTGAATTGTAAAGACAAAAGTTTTAAGTGCTGCTGGTGTTTCCTGTGTGTTTCCAGAATGGTCTACTATCCAAAGTACATCCAGCCAACTTGACGCAACTATAGGAAGCTTTAGAGTCAACATGGGCCAGCATTCCTGTGGAATGCTTTTGACACCTTGTAGAGTCCATGCCTCGACGAATTTAGTCTGTTCTACAACTCAATGTCAGAAAGGTGTTCCTAATGTTTGGTGAACTCAGTGTATGTATATGATGGTGTGTAAAGACAATATGGACAGTACATGAATAGGAAAATGGTTGTACAGCAGTGACTAAGATCAGGGCAGGGAACTGGGTGGAGGCCGGCTAGTGGTGACTGTTAAACGGTCTGATGGCCTGGAGATAGAAGCTTTTTTTCTGTCTCTTGGCCCCAGCTTTGATGCACCTGTACTGTCTCTGCCTTCTTGATGGTAGCGGGGTGAACAGGCTGTTGCTCGGGTGGCTGAAGTGACATGAGGACAGTAATGGCAGAAATGGGACAGTGCAGCATAATCTTATTTAGAAGAATGAATTATCGCCTTGCACGGTCCCATTATTGATTTGTCACTTTGTTCTCTGAGTTTCTGAGTTCATATCTCCCTAGTTCAGTTCTATGTGGTTGGGCCCGGGGTGTCATGAGCACACGCCCTGTTGTGATGATTTCTCAGATTTCAGGTTAGCGGCAATTGCCAGAATGCCAAGGGATTCATGTAGGGAAGGAGAGGGGAACACAAGGTGCATTCCAATTACTGCCCGATGCCATTGGCAATAATATACTTACCGTTCTAAGCTCCTCGCCATATTAAAGAGGCACAAATGGAGTGAGCCTCTCAGATCCATTTCAATCATGGTGCTGGTCCAAGTTTTCAAACCATTCATTCATAAAACACGAAATATCAGGACACTCGTTCAATCTCATGGAGATTAGGCTGAAGTGGCCATGGAAGTGAACTGGAAAATGACAATGGTTTTTTAATGTGTGCAAAACGCATGCTAAACTTCCTCAATTGACCCATAACGCCATTTATTACAGGCCTGGAGCCAGTAATGAGTAGTGCTATATATTAATGGTGTCACTCATCTCTTCATCCTCAGAACGTAGGGGTGCAGTTTAAAGAGCCAGTTCATGCTATTTCTTGTAAAGGATTAACATGTAATGGACTAAATTCCCGCAGTAGCTAAATGTGCCTTACATGCTGACCAGACCACATGCAAGTTGATTTTGTCCACCCACACCAGACGTGATCAGGACATGCAGGATGAAATCAAAACAGACTATGAAACAATTACAGTTGAAGTCGGAAGTTTACATACACCTTAGCCAAATACATTTAAACTCAGATGTTCACAATTCCTGACATTTAATCAGAGTAAAAATTCCCTGTCTTCGGTCAGTTAGGATCACCACTTTATTTTAAGAATGTGACATGTCAGAATAATAGTAGAGAGAATTATTTATTTCAGCTCTTATTTATTTCATCACATTCCCAGTGGGTCAGAAGTTTACATACAAGTCCATTAGAATTTGGTAGCATTGCCTTAAAATTGTTTAACTTCGGTCAAATGTTTTGGGTAGCCTTCCTCCTGACAGAGCTTGTGTAACTCAGTCAGGTTTGTAGGCCTCCTTGCTCGCACATGCTTTTTCAGTTCTGCCCACATATTTTCTACAGGATTGAGGTCAGGGCTTTGTGATGGCCACTCCAATACCTTGACTTTTGTCACGCCCTGACCGTAGAGATCCTTTTATTCTCTATGTTTGTTTGGTCAGGGTGTGACTCGGGTGGGAAAGTCTATGCTTTCTGGTTCTTTGTTTTTGGCCGCGTATGATTCTCAATCAGGGACAGCTGTCTATCGTTGTCTCTGATTGGGAATCATACTTAGGCAGCCTTTTTCCCACCTGTGTTTTGTGGGTGGTTATTTTCTGTTTAGTGTCTGCACCTGACAAAACTTTCGTTTTTTCACTGTGTTATTTTGGTTTGAGTGTTTTTATGTAATAAAATATCATGAACACTTACCACGCTGCGTTTTGGTCCATGCCTTCCGACATAATAACGTTGTTGTCCTTAAGCCATTTTGCCACAACTTTGGAAGTATGTTTAGGGTCATTGTCCATTTGGAAGACCCATTTGCGACCACGCTTTAACTTCCTGACTGATGTCTAGAGATGTTGGTTCAATATATCCACATAATTTTCCTGCCTCATGATGCCATCTATTTTGTGAAGTGCATCAGTCCCTCCTGCAGCAAAGCACCCCTACAACATGATGCTGCCACCCCCGTGCTTCATGGATGGGATGGTGTTCTTCGGCTTGCAAGCCTCCCCATTTTAATCCTCCAAACACAACGATGGTCATTATGGCCAAACAGTTCTATTTTTGTTTCACCAGACCAGAGGACATTTCTCTAAGAAGTGCGATCTTTGTCGCCATGTGCAATTGCAAACCGTAGTCTGGCTTTTTTATGGAGGTTTTGAAGCAGTGGCTTCTTCCTTGCTGAGCGGCCTTTCAGGTTAAAGACCTTGGACCATTGTTACTCTAACTTCCGCGACGCATATAAGGCCCTGCCCCGCCCCCCTTTCGGAAAAGCTGACCACGACTCCATTTTGTTGATCCCTGCCTACAGACAGAAACTAAAACAAGAGGCTCCCACGCTGAGGTCTGTCCAACGCTGGTCCGACCAAGCTGACTCCACACTCCAAGACTGCTTCCATCACGTGGACTGGGAGATGTTTCGTATTGCGTCAGATAACAACATTGACGAATACGCTGATTCGGTGTGCGAGTTCATTAGAACGTGCGTTGAAGATGTCGTTCCCATAGCAACGATTAAAACATTCCCTAACCAGAAACCGTGGATTGATGGCAGCATTCGTGTGAAACTGAAAGCGCGAACCACTGCTTTTAATCAGGGCAAGGTGTCTGGTAACATGACCGAATACAAACAGTGCAGCTATTCCCTCCGCAAGGCTATCAAACAAGCTAAGCGCCAGTACAGAGACAAAGTAGAATCTCAATTCAACGGCTCAGACACAAGAGGCATGTGGCAGGGTCTACAGTCAATCACGGACTACAGGAAGAAACCCAGCCCAGTCACGGACCAGGATGTCTTGCTCCCAGGCAGACTAAATAACTTTTTTGCCCGCTTTGAGGACAATACAGTGCCACTGACACGGCCTGCAACGAAAACATGCGGTCTCTCCTTCACTGCAGCCGAGGTGAGTAAGACATTTAAACGTGTTAACCCTCGCAAGGCTGCAGGCCCAGATGGCATCCCCAGCCGCGCCCTCAGAGCATGCGCAGACCAGCTGGCCGGTGTGTTTACGGACATATTCAATCAATCCCTATACCAGTCTGCTGTTCCCACATGCTTCAAGAGGGCCACCATTGTTCCTGTTCCCAAGAAAGCTAAGGTAACTGAGCTAAATTACTACCGCCCCGTAGCACTCACATCCGTCATCATGAAGTGCTTTGAGAGACTAGTCAAGGACCATATCACCTCCACCCTACCTGACACCCTAGACCCACTCCAATTTGCTTACCGCCCAAATAGGTCCACAGACGATGCAATCTCAACCACACTGCACACTGCCCTAACCCATCTGGACAAGAGGAATACCTATGTGAGAATGCTGTTCATCGACTACAGCTCGGCATTCAACACCATAGTACCCTCCAAGCTCGTCATCAAGCTCGAGACCCTGGGTCTCGACCCCGCCCTGTGCAACTGGGTACTGGACTTCCTGACGGGCCGCCCCCAGGTGGTGAGGGTAGGCAACAACATCTCCTCCCCGCTGATCCTCAACACTGGGGCCCCACAAGGTTGCGTTCTGAGCCCTCTCCTGTACTCCCTGTTCACCCACGACTGCGTGGCCACGCACGCCTCCAACTCAATCATCAAGTTTGCGGACGACACAACAGTGGTAGGCTTGATTACCAACAACGATGAGACGGCCTACAGGGAGGAGGTGAGGGCCCTCGGAGTGTGGTGTCAGGAAAACAACCTCACACTCAACGTCAACAAAACTAAGGAGATGATTGTGGACTTCAGGAAACAGCAGAGGGAACACCCCCCTATCCACATCGATGGAACAGTAGTGGAGAGGGTAGCAAGTTTTAAGTTCCTCGGCATACACATCACAGACAAACTGAATTGGTCCACTCACACAGACAGCATCGTGAAGAAGGCGCAGCAGCGCCTCTTCAACCTCAGGAGGCTGAAGAAATTCGGCTTGTCACCAAAAGCACTCACAAACTTCTACAGATGCACAATCGAGAGCATCCTGGCGGGCTGTATCACCGCCTGGTATGGCAACTGCACCGCCCTCAACCGTAAGGCTCTCCAGAGGGTAGTGAGGTCTGCACAACGCATCACCGGGGGCAAACTACCTGCCCTCCAGGACACCTACACCACCCGATGTCACAGGAAGGCCATAAAGATCATCAAGGACATCAACCACCCGAGCCACTGCCTGTTCACCCCGCTATCATCCAGAAGGCGAGGTCAGTACAGGTGCATCAAAGCTGGGACCGAGAGACTGAAAAACAGCTTCTATCTCAAGGCCATCAGACTGTTAAACAGCCACCACTAACACTGAGTGGCTGCTGCCAACACACTGACACTGACTCAACTCCAGCCACTTTAATAATGGGAATTGATGGGAAATGATGTAAATATATCACTAGCCACTTTAAACAATGCTACCTTATATAAATGTTACTTACCCTACATTATTCATCTCATATGCATACGTATATACTGTACTCTATATCATCGACGGTATCCTTATGTAATACATGTATCACTAGCCACTTTATACTATACTATGCCACTTTGTTTACATACTCATCTCATTTGTACATACTGTACCCGATACCATCTACTGTATCTTGCCTATGCTGCTCTGTACCATCACTCATTCATATATCCTTATGTACATATTCTTTATCCCCTTACACTGTGTACAAGACAGTAGTTTTGGAATTGTTAGTTAGATTACTTGTTATTACTGCATTGTCGGAACTAGAAGCACAAGCATTTCGCTACACTCGCATTAACATCTGCTAACCATGTGTATGTGACAAATAAAATTTGATTTGATTTGATTTGATTTGATTTGGTTATGTCAATATAGGACTCGTTTTACTGTGGATGTAGATACTTTTGTACCCGTTCGGTTTACTTTTCTATCTGTGGATTAATTGTCGGAGTAGAGGACCTTGTGCATTTCAGGTAAAATAACAACCCAATGTTTCTATCCCAGGACAAATTAGCTAGCAACAGCAAGCTAGCTAGCTAAATTGCCATAAA
This sequence comes from Oncorhynchus mykiss, assembly GCF_013265735.2. NCBI lineage: Eukaryota > Metazoa > Chordata > Actinopteri > Salmoniformes > Salmonidae > Oncorhynchus > Oncorhynchus mykiss. The sequence continues at coordinate 22,772,645 of NC_048579.1, forward strand.
TGTTTAATGCTTTTCGACCTGTCCGCAAAATAATATAATTGGTTCAGAGTTTGTTTTGATATTTCAACATGCGTGTCTTGTTCGCCTCTGGTGTGTGGGGACAAAATCAACATGCGTGTCTTATTTGCCTCTGGTGTGTGGGGACAAAATCAACATGCGTGCGATGGCATGATTATGATTTTGATTTCAAAATCGAAATCAAATCAAGTATATTCCTCACATGCCCAAATACAACAGGTGAAGACTTTACTGTGAAATGCTTACTTATGAGCCCTTTCCAACAATGCAGGGTTAAAATGTAAGTACAATTTGCCTATACAAAAGGAAATAGTAACACAATAAAATAACCAGTGTTGTACTACCACATGTTCAGTGTCTCGTCTTGTCTCGGTGTCGAATACATTTGTACTCAGTCTTAGCCGCCCCCGAAAGTGAGTACCTCGTAATTTCTGAGACTAGCTGAAACCAGCGAAGTAAAAAAACTCAGCTTCCATTCAGTAAGGGCATAAAACCGCTTTGCCAGGCCAAATATATACACTCCTTTCTTGAAACATGAATACCTGAACAGTCTCAAAAGATAACTAGCTAGACTGTGGGAAAAATACTGCTCACTATTGTGAAGTGACCTGTTGTCCTTTGAGAAGGCAAAAGTTTCTATACATTTTTTTGTAAAATTGGTCCCACCCATTACAAGTCAAAATGTGATTGGTTGATTCCACTGTCTCACCAAAATGTTACCCTAACACAGCTGAATGGGAGATGCCTTCTATCTAGCTTCTGATGGCCTAGCCAATGGCTGAATTTAGTAGCTAGATTTATCTTAATGTGAAGGGTTACGAGGTAATTGAGGTAATATGCACACTCATCTACTGTCAAATCTACCATTCCAGTGTTTTAATTGTTATATTGTATTTACTTCGCCACCATGGCCTATTTATTGCCTTTACCTCCCTTATCTCACCTCATTTGCTCACATTGTATATAGACTTATTTTTCTACTGTATTATTGACTGTATGTTTGTTTTACTCCATGTGTAACTCTGTGTCGTTGTATGTGTCAAACTGCTTTGCTTTATCTTGGCCAGGTCGCAATTGTAAATGAGAACTTGTTCTCAACTTGCCTACCTGGTTAAATAAAGGTAAAATAAAAAAAAATAAAAAATATATGTACAGTACATGTACAGTACCAGTCAAAAGTTTGGACACACCTACTCATTCAAGGGTTTTTCTTTATTTTTACTATTCTCTACATTGTAGAATAATAGTGAAAACATCAAAACTATGAAATAATACATATGGAATCATGTAGTAACAAAAAAAGGGTTTAAAAAATCAAAATATATTTTATATTTGAGATTCTTCAAAGTAGCCAGCCTTTGCCTTGATGACAATTTTGTCGCTTTTACTATTATTCTACAATGTAGAACATAGTAATAATAAAGAAAAACCATTGAATGAGTAGGTGTGTCCACACTTTTGACTGGTACTGTATATGGGTAAACTTGACGAGGCAATCAGGATAGACAAACAGAGTAGCAGCAGCATATGTGAAGAGTGTGAAAGTGTGTTTGTGTGTGTCCGTGTGCATATGTGTGTGTGTGTTTTGTGTGTGCGAACGTATATGGTTTGTGTGCGTGTGTGTGTGTTGGAGTGTCAGTGTAGTATGTGTGAGTGTGTGGATACACTTTTAGAAAATAACCTAAAAGGGTTCTTTGGCTGTCCCCATAGGAGAACCCTTTGAAGAACCCTTTTTGGTTCCAAGTAGAAACCCTTTTGGGTTCCATGTAAAACCCTTTCCACAGAGGGTTCTACATGGAACCCAAAAGAGTTCTACCTAGAACCATAAAAAGATCTACCTGGAACAAAAAAAGGGTTCTGCTATGGGGACAGTCAAAGAACACTTTGGAACACTTTTCTCTAAGAGTAGAGTTCTGTGAGTGTGTATAGAGCCAGTGCAAGTGAGACAAAAAAAAGGGAGTCAATGCTAATAGTCCTGGTAGCCATTTGATGAACTGTTCAGCCGTCTAATGGCTTGGGGGTAGAAGCTGTTCAGGAGCCTTTCATCACTGATCTCGGGCATATGGTTGCCTAGGGGATTATTTGATAAAGAAAAGTAAAAACATTTTTTGCATTATCTCAAGTCAGGACTCAGACCTAAAAGCCCAACTTAAGTTACAGTGACAATCCCTTACCATGCTATGTTGTTGTTTTAGGTCTCTCTTTATGTAGTGTTGTGTTGTCTCTCTTGTCTGGATGTGTGTTTTGTCCTATATTTATAAACATATTTAAAATATATATATATATATATATAATTATAAATCCCAGCCCCTGTTCCCTTAGGAGGCCGTCATTGTAAGAATTTGTTCTTAACTGACTTGCGTAGTTAAATAAAGGTTAAATAAGATACAAAAAATGTAAATGTCAATTATGTGAATGGGGTAAAAGGCATCCCTTCTTACAATGTGTATGATCAATAAGCTCTCTCTCTCTCTCTCTATACATTCAAATATTGGAAAACTGTATACATAGCCTTAATGCTTGTTTATGTGTTCAGTATATCAATGTACATGGAGCACAGTACAACATACTGTTAGATGTGATCTAGAGTTTCAGCAAGAGACTTTAATTATTACAAATGTGCCACTGTTAAGATTAATCACAAGAATACAGCATTCATACATAACACATTAAATTACACTATAAATAGGCCATTTATATTCAAAATGGAATGTGCCACCAATAATCTGAAGTGTTGCAATATAGATTGCCTTAATATTTAGTCTGCAGCAATTTATTTTATGAAGCAAGTCTGCAGCAACAGTCTGGCTGTACAGGAGAAAAAGTGATTAAAGTTGGCACATCAATATATAAATGTAGGAACATACTTAATCACAAACTTGAATAATGGGAGAGGCACTCTTACCTGTCTGTAAGTGAGAAATGTGTATTTCATGCTGGCTAATAGGTACTGCCAAGACAGTGTTGATTACTGAGAGCTCAATACGAGGAGGTAGCTAGCTATAAGTAACCCTGATTTAGCTGTGGCTATAAGATGCTACAGTCCCAGCCAATATTAAATAGAACAAAATTCACAAATTCTACAGCACAACAGCAGAGTCATATCTTCAGTGTAAAACGAATAATGACTCAATAATTCATGCTTTCGGGCAATGCTATAAAGTCCAGAAGTTGTGGGCGGAGCTAGAAAGTTGCCTGTCAGAAGTATTACAATGTAAATGTACTTTAAATCTGTTTGTCCGCATATTTCAAAACAAAAATAACGCATGGTTGCCTTAGTTACCCCATTGGCTCCCTGCAAAAACTTTACCTTAGGGCTTCCCGCATGCCGCTTTTCATGACGGCGCTAACATTAGCCACGTGAGTGAGTGCTAGCTACCTATCAACCAGAAAATCAAGCGAGCCAAGACCAACAACACAAACAAACAGACTGTACTGGCTTAACAAGTTAGATGTTTTACCTGGGATTAAATGTTTTCCACAGATAGCCTACACGTGTAGCCTACATGGACACTGGGTCCTCCCAAATTACCACTCTTCCACACCGAACAGCCTGAAGCCACAGGGCTCTTCTCATAGGCCCCATTTCTCTATGTGGGAGCAGTGCAAACCATAAATCAGGATATTTGACTAGGTTACATGAACATTGAACAACACATCAGCTTTTCTGATTTTTTAAAAATATTTCTAAATAACACAATCAACAACTAAGAATGTTTGTTTTCTCCAATTTGTGGGCGTGGTCCATGATAATTCCTTCTTACGACATGAATACTGACTCAGAGTATAAGAGCAGCATTTTGCTACATATATGGCTATATCTACAGTTGAAGTTGGAAGTTTACATACACTTAGGTTGGAGTCAACAAAACTTGTTTTTCAACCACTCCACAAATTTCTTGTTAATAAAATATAGTTTTGGCAAGTCGGTTAGAACATCTACTTTGTGAATGACACAAGTAATTTTTCCAACAATTGTTTACAGACAGATTATTTCACTTCTAATTCACTTTATCACAATTCCAGTGGGTCAGAAGTTTACATACACTAAGTTGACTGTGCCTTTAAACAGCTTGGAAAATTCCAGAAAATGATGTCATGGCTTTAGAAGCTTCTGATAGGCTAATTGAAATAATTTGAGTCAAATGGAGGTGTACATGTGGATGTATTTCAAGGCCTACCTTCAAACTCAGTGCCTCTTTGCTTGACATCATGGGAAAATCTAAAGAAATCAGCCAAGACCTCAGAAAATAAATTGTAGACCTCCACAAGTCTGGTTCATCCTTGGGAGCAATGTCCAAACGCCTGAAGGTACCACGTTCATCTGTATAAACACCATGGGACCACACAGCCGTCATACCGCTCAGGAAGGTGACACGTTCTGTCTCCTAGAGATGAACATACTTTGGTGTGAAAAGTGTAAATCAATCCCAGAACAACAGCAAAGGACCTTGTGAAGATGCTGGAGGAAACAGGTACAAAAGTATCTATATCCACTGTAAAACGGGTCCTATATCGACATAACCTGAAAAGCCGCTCAGCAAGGAAGAAGCCACTGCTCCAAAACCGCCATAAAAAAGCCAGACTACGGTTTGCAACTGCACATGGGGACAAAGATCGTACTTTTTGGAGAAATGTCCTCTGGTCTGATGAAACAAAAATAGAACTGTTTGGCCATAATTATCATCGTTATGTTTGAAGGAAAAAGGGGGAGGCTTGCAAGCTGAAGATCACCATCCCAACCATGAAGCACGGGGGTGGCAGCATCATGTTGTGAGGGTGCTTTGCTCCAGTAGGGACTGGAGCACTTCATAAAATAGATGGCATCATGAGGCAAGAAAATTATGTGGATATATTGAAGCAACATCTCAAGACATCAGTCAGGAAGTTAAAGCTTGGTCACAAATGGGGTCTTCCAAATGGACAATGACCCAAAGCATACTTCCAAATGTGTGGCTAAATGGCTTAAGGACAACAAAGACGAGGTGGTGGAGTGGCCATCACAAAGCCCTGACCTCAATCCTATAGAACATTTGTGGGCAGAACTGAAAAAGCGTGTGCGAGCAAGGAGGCCTACAAACCTGACTCAGTTACACCAGCTCTGTCAGGAGGAATGGACCAAAATTCATTCAACTTATTGTAGGAAGCTTGTGGAAGGCTCCCCGAAATGTTTGACCCAAGATTAAACAATTTATTGGCAATGCTACAAAATACGAATTGAGTGTATGTAAACTTCTGACCCACTGAGAATGTGATGAAAGAAATAAAAGCTGAAATAAATAATTCTCTCTACTATTATTCTGACATTTCACATTCTTAAAATAAAGTGGTGATCCTAACTGACCTAAGACAGGTAATTGTTACTAGGAGTAAATATCAGGAATTGTGAAAAACTGAGTTTAAATATGTTTGGCTAAGGTGATGATGCTGTGGTAAACTTCCGACTTCAACTGTATATACTGTACCTGAGTGGCTCCCTTGGAATGGTGATGTTTGATGATGCTGTGGTAGCCCAGACTACGATAGCATAAATAGGTCCACACTTGATCGTTAGATAATAAGCCCACCTTCAATGGGTGCTGAATATGTAATTGACGGGTCTGTTATTTTTTTAAATATAATATAAAATTAAATAAAAATAAATCTACCTCCGTTGGTTTGATTCTGGAAGGGTTGGGGTAGATGAGCCACTGATAACTGATGCACTTGAGGTTTTAGTTCATCTTTTGTTTTGAATCAATGACCTTTAAAAAATTAATATTTACTTTGAAGTAATGAAGTCAATTATTTGTCAACTCAGGTGCCTTTTTGTCTACTTTGCCGTACAGAAAAGTCTGAGCATGTGTTATTTGCCCATATCACACAGTAAAGTAGGTTAAACATAGTAAACACAGTAAAATGGGTGAGGTCAGTAATATTAGTTAGTTAGATGTCTCTAAAGGTATCACATAAGACAGGTTTAACGATCAGTGAAGTTTCTCTCAAACCAGAGTTATTCAACCTGCGGCTCACCGTGGCTACATCAGAAAACCCCTTGGTTGATGGGAATGGTGGCACAACGTGTTCCAAACTTAAGAAATGAATATGGCTGAATGGTTCGTTAAACAAGGAAAAGAGTGCTTTTCCATATTGTTACCTCAACCATGTTGCCTCATTTGGTCTGCATTTTCAAATGCCTTTGAGTGGAATGACGTTCATCCCATGAACTGCAGTTTTTTGCTTTATTCATTCTCACTCTCACTATGCAATGTCTGGAGAAAGTCTGTAGGGCCCAGGCCTTTCAAATGGAATCTCATTCGGAGGTCCACAGCCACCTGGGGATGGCGGGTTTTTGAAGGGAAAGGAATTATGACTTTAAATATGTGTGTTGCGTGCCACTGAGGAAAAATCTGTAAACATGATTCACCCAGTAGAAGCCTCACATTGCTTAAATTGTCTCGCTCCAGCATTTTCCAAGAGTGGTGCGCACAAGACCATTCCCAAATTGAATGGATTCATCACTCCATAATGCAATTAAAGCTGCAATATGTAACTTCTTGGGCATCCTGACCAAATTCACATAGAAATGTGAGTTATATATCTGTCATTCTCATTGAAAGCAAGTCTAGGAAGTGGTAGAGATGTTCTATGTGCACTATTTCTATGCTTCCCATTCTTACGTTTGTTTTTGCATCTTTTACTTTCAGTTTTGTACAATGGCTTCAAACAACTGAAAATACAATATTTGTGGTTATGGAAAAGATATTACACAGGGTTTAGATGGTACAATGATTCTCTACACCAGGGTTTCCCAAACACAGTCCTTGAGTTGGTCATGTTGGTTGGTCTGGTCAATGGTATCCTCAAAATGTATCAGGTAGAAATCAGATGGCTATAAAATGGAATGAAAGCCCATTAAATGCATTATTAAAGTTACACTATTGAAAGAGTTAAATTTTACTTTTTTTGAGAGACAGCAAGTTCATTTAAAAAGTTTTATTTGAAAATATGAAAAACATATTCATGAAAACAAATCACCTCAAGATCAATTATTGAGTTTAGATGAATATAAATAAAATGAACACATCATGTTCAAAACAAAAAACAACTAAATGTTCTGTAAAACAGTTGACAGAGTCATTAAAGGTGGTGTGTGACACACATGTCTATGTGTAGTAACAATTAGCGTCAATCAATATTAAATCTCCATGTTCTCCACAGACCGGTCATAAAAGCAATTGCAACTTCGAACTGGTTTCTCAACCACTAGAGAGTCTGCAAAGAAAATGTGTTGAAATGCTTTTAGACCCAATCAGGAAGTAGAGACTTAACAGCATCTTTAAACATGGATGAAATGGAATGTGACTAAGTGACTGTTCTGTCTCTGGAGACCGTGCTGTCGTATGTAACAAAGTTCAATTAAAACCTGACCAAATCACATTAAAAGATGAAAAACTATGCTCTCTGTTTTTTTGTTTTTTGCGGGGATAGATCAGCTTTAATATTTCAGAAAGATTGTGGTTTCCATCAATGGAATTGATTGCATCATTTCCAATCTGGGGCGGCAGGGTAGCCTAGTGGTTAGAGCGTTGGACTAGTAACTGGAAGGTTGCAAGTTCAAACCCCCGAGCTGACAAGGTACAAATCTGTCGTTCTGCCCCTGAACAGGCACTGTTCCTAGGCCGTCATTGAAAATAAGAATTTGTTCTTAACTGACTTGCCTAGTAAAATAAAAATAAATAAAAATCCCCCATATATTTTTTGTAAGTATATACAGTACCAGTCAAAAGTTTGGACACACCTACTCATTCAAGGATTTTTCTTTATTTGTACTATTTTCTACATTGTAGAATAATAGTGAAGACATCAAAACTATGAAATGATCAGGTTTCAGGTAAGACCCAAGTGCAGACTGTGTTGAAGTAACAATGTTTATTGCAACAACAGGGGCAGGCAAACAACAGGTCAAGGCAGAGGTCAGGGGCAGGCAGAGTGGTCAAGCAGGCAGGCTCAGAGTCAGGACAGGCAAAGGTCAAAACCAGGAGGACAAGAAAAAGAGAGACAAGACTGGGGGAAACCAGTAGCTGAGCAAACGCTGGTTGACTTGAACAAACAAGACAAACTGGCACAGACAGTCAGAAAACACAGGTATAAATACCCAAAGGATAAGTGGGGAAGATGGGCGACACCTGGAGGGGGGTGGAGACAAACACAAGGACAGGTGAAACAGATCAGGTTGTGAAAGAAATAACACATATGGAATCATGTAGTAACAAAAAAAGTGTGAAACAAATCTAAATATATTTTATATTTGAGATTCTTCAAAGTAGCCACCCTTTGTCTTGATGACACTCTTGACATTCTCTCAACCAGCTTCATGAGGAATGCTTTTCCAACAGTCTTGAATGAGTTTCCACATATGCTGAGCTCTTGTTTACTGCTTTTACTTCACTCTGTGGTACAACTCATCCCAAACCATCTCAATTGGGTTGAGGTTGGGTGATTGTGGAGGCCAGGTCATCTGCACTTCATCACTCTCCTTCTTGGTCAAATAGCCCTTACACAGCCTGGAGGTATGTTTTGGGTCATTGTCCTGTTGAAAGAAAATGATGGAATGGCATATCGCTGCAGAATAAATCACTGACAGTGTCACCAGCAAAGCACCAGCACACCTCCTCCTCCATGCTTCACAGTGGGAACCACACATGCAGAGTTCATCCGTTCACCAACTCTGCGTCTCACAAAGACACAGTTGGAACCAAAAATCTCAAATTTGGACTCATCAGACCAAAGGACAAATTTCCACCGGTCTAATGTCCATTGCTCGTGTTTCTTGGCCAAACAAGTCTCTTCTAATTATTGGTGTCCTTTAGTAGTTGCTTTAGTAGTTTCTTTGCATAAATTCGACCATGGCCTTATTCACACAATTTCTTCTGAACAGTTGTGTTGAGATGTGTCGGACACTTGAACTCTGTGAAGCATTTATTTGGGCTACGTTCTGAGGTGCAGTTAACTCTAATGAACTTATCCTCTGCAGAAGAGGTAACTCTGGGTCTTCTTTTCCTGTGGCGGTCCTCATGAGAGCCAGTTTCATCATAGCGCTTGATGGTTTTTGTGATTGCACTTGAAGAAACTTTCAAAGTTCTTGAAATTTTCCAGATTGACAGACCTTCATGTCTTAAAGCAGGGGTGGGGACATCCGGCCTCCGGGCCATATATGGCCTATGAGACCGTTTGTTCAGGCCCCCGAGCCAATTCATAAATACATTTTTTACAATTTAAAAAACGCTCTACACTTCGTTTCTCCCCCAAAATAAAATGTATTAATTGAAGATGCCTCGTTTGGATGGGGAAAATGTTATGCAAGCAAGTTTTGTGGTGAGCGAGCTTATCAAAAAGAAACTGAAGCCTCATTTGGAAGTAGAATTTCTAAAAGAGACAAAGTTAAATTGTTTGAAAGTGTCAGATTGTCTCAAAGAATCGTCACGGAGCAGATAACTGGCATGGCACGAGATATAAAAAAAAACATTGAAGGACTCCACAAGAAACGTCAAGTTTTTCTCTTTGGCATGTGATGAAACGACTGACGACAAATACGTCCCAATTTGCCATTTTTGTGCGTGGGATTACCGCTGAGTTTGACAGGGAGGAATTGCTGTCTTTGGAAGCTGTGGCAAATCCAAATAGAAAGGGGTAACACAGTGCATTTTCCTACTCTGCAAGGACAAGAGCCTGAGATTAGGTCTGAATATGCCGGTAAACATGGAAAGCTCGAGAATACATTTTGTGAGCAGTTTAAGTTTGTGAAAAGTAAACAACTGGAGTAGAACATATTTGCAACCCTGTTTAACGTCGAACCAGCGGATGTGCCGGATGGCCTACAACACGAAGTCATTGAGCTGCAAAGCAATAGTGAGCTCAAAGCCAGGTACAACAACCTCCCTCTCCTTGAGTTCTACAAAATGTACGTTAGCATTTTCCTGTTCTGAGGAGACGTGCACTTATATTTGCGTCTGTTTTCGGGACGACCTCCTGCTGTGAGCAGTTATTTTCCAAACTGACTCTTGCAAACACTCGATTCTGCTCAAGACTGACTGACACAAACCAGGAAAACCAGCTGGGAGTAGCGTCATCTTCACTGCCAGATGACATCAAATACCTCGTCAAAGATAAGCAGTTTCAGCCATTACATTAGAGGTGAGTTTGAACAAGTAATCATAATAACAACATTATTTACAATACAAATATTTATTTAAATAGGACTAACTAGCACTTTTCTAAATACTCAAGGACACAAACATCATAAAATGCATATTTAATCTATAAAACCAATGTCAGTGATTAAAGTCACATTAAAACATGAATAAAGCAGAAAATAGCAAATTTGTGTAATATGGCTCCCAAATTAGTATATAAATATCCAAATGGCCCTTGATTGGAAAAAGGTTCCCCACCCCTGTCTTAAAGTAGTGATGGACTGTCGTTTCTCCTTGCTTATTTGAGCTGTTCTCGCCATAATATGGACTTGGTATTTTACTAAATAGGGCTATCTTCTGGATACCATCCCTACCTTGTCACAACACAACTGATTGGCTCAAATTTTAGAAAGAAAGAAACTTCCACAAATAAACTTTTAACAAGCTACACCTGTTAATTGAAATGCATTCCAAGTGACTACCTCATGAAGCTGGTTGAGAGAATGCCAAGAGTGTGCAAAGCTGTCATCAAAGCAAAGGGTAGCTTTGAAGAATCTCAAATATAAAATATATTTAGATTTGTTTAACACTATTTTGGGTACACTACTCAGCAAAAAAATAAATGTTCCTTTTTCAGGACCCTGTCTTTCAAAGAAAATGTCATTGTAAAGGGTTTAAACACTGTTTCCCATGCTTGTTCAATGAACCATAAACAATTAATGAACATGCACTTGTGGAACGGTCGTTAAGACACTAACAGCTTTCAGACGGTAGGCAATTAAGGTCACAGTTATGAACATTTAGGACACTAAAGAGGCCTTTCTACTGACTCTGAAAAACACCAAAAGAAAGATGCCCAGGGTCCCTGCTCATCTGTGTGAACGTGTCTTAGGCATGCTGCAAGGAGGCATGAGGACTGTAGATGTGGCCAGGGCAATAAATTGCAATGTCCGTACTGTGAAACGCCTAAGATAGCGCTACAGGGAGACAGGACGGACAGCTGATCGTCCTCACAGTGGCAGACTACGTGTAACAACACCTGCACAAGATCGGTACATCCGAACATCACACCTGTGGGACATGTACAGGATGGCAACAACAACTGCCCGAGATACACCAGGAATGCACAATCCCTCCATCAGTGCTCAGACTGTCCGCAATAGGCTGAGAGAGGCTGGACTGAGGCCTGTTGTAATGCAGGTCCTCACCAGACATCACCGGCAACAGCTTTGCCTATGGGCACAAACCCACAGTTGCTGGACAGGACAGGACTGGCAAAAAGTGCTCTTCACTGACGAGTCGCGGTTTTGTCTCACCAGGGGTGATGGTTGGATTCGCATTTAGCATCGAAGGAATGAGCGTTACACCGAGGCCTGTACTCTGGAGCGGGATCGATTTGGAGGTGAAGGGTCCGTCATGGTCTGGGTCGTGTGTCACAGCATCATCGGCCTGAGCTTGTTGTCATTGCAGGCAATCTCAACGCTGTGCGTTACAGGGAAGACATCCTCCTCCCTCATGACATCCTCCTCCAGCATGACAATGCCACCAGCCATACTGCTCATTCTGTGCGTGATTTCCTGCAAGACAGGAATGTCAGTGTTCTGCCATGGCCAGCGAAGAGCCTGGATCTCAATCCCATTTGCACGTCTAGGACCTGTTGGATCGGAGGGTGAGGGCTAGGGCCATTCCCCCCAGAAATGTCCAAGAACTTGCAGGCGCCTTGGTGGAAGAGTTGGTTAACATCTCACAGCAAGAACTGGCAAATCTGTTGCAGTCCATGAGGAGGAGATGCACTGAAGTACTTAATGCAGCTAGTGGCCACACCAGATACTGACTATTACTTTTGATTTTGACGCCCCTTTTGTTCAGGGACACATTATTCCATTTCTGTTAGTCACATGTCTGTGGAACTTCAGTTCAGTTTATGTCTCAGTTGTTGAATCTTGTTATGTTCATACAACAATGTACATATGTTAAGTTTGCTGAAAATAAACGCAGTTGACAGTGAGAGGACGTTTCTTTTTTTGCTGAGTTTACATGATTCCACATGTTATTTTATAGTTTTGATATCTTCACTATAATTCTGCAATGTAGAAAAGAGTACAAATAAAGAAAAACCCTTGAATGAGTATGTTTGTCCAAACTTTTGACACCTGCTGTATATAGTATTTTAAATATATTTTCCTTTATTATTTTCCCCTAACCATACCATCCCTCCCTTAATTGTAGTAAACTAATGGTCAACAACACTTAGGTGTCTACTTCCAGCTTATACATACTATATACATTTTACGGACATGGCATATTTTACAATAGTTCCCTTTTGTTTGTTTTTAGTCCCAACCTTCAGCTACCCTCAACCCCCCCCCCCCCCATCTATCTATAAAGACCATCCAGTTTTGATTTCTATTTGTTATGTATTTTTCAACAGTGCTGTTTCACAAAAGTTCTGAACCTTTATACATTTTACGGACACAGTATATTTTACTCGTTATTTTTAGTCCCACCCTTCAGCTCCACTCAACTCAGCTATGCTCTCTTTAGCAATTCACCTTCTATCAGATTCAAAATTCAAAACACAACTTGGGAGTGCGATCTAAAGCACACCCACTGCTTGTGCCAATCAAATATGAATAATTAAGTAGTTTGTAAATCCATGCTAAGCACCACATACACACTAATCTGACCTATTGCACAACCACATATGCCATTTTTGCCTAGCATTGTGTGTGACAACAAAGGGAGAGCAGTTACATTTTATGTGGCCAACACACAAGGGTTGGAATTGTTTTGGCATAACCTAAAACTAGACATGTTTGCTGTGTGTTAGTAAGCTTGTCAGTATAATTCTTGAACAAAATGTTGGGTTATTTCTCAAGACAGGACAGAAACAATCAAGTAAGACATGAAACATACAATATACTAATGTAGGCCTGTATGGGACAAGTGAAGGAGTTGCCTTGGCCAAGGGCTTCTATCAAAAGAGATAATCATCGTCTCCCATTAAAAATTCTATAAAATCCACAGCTTCACATTGAGAGCTGATTTTGGTATGAAAAACTAGCCAGGCCAACGTGATTTCCTTTTACTGTGCAAATAAAAGGGACGTTGAGCCGAAGCTAAGAAATTAATCCAAGGACTCAGCTTTCCATACTGTCAGTGATTAGATAAAATGCTAGAAAAATAATCAACATCGAGGGTTTAATCATAAAAAGTGACAAATCTGAAATTGAATCAGTCGGACATGTCGTATTTGCTGTGAGACAACAAGCAAATAAATGTAAACATAGGAAAGTCCTATCAATTACCTTAGACCATCCCATGTAGCCTATCAATAAACAGCCACCCAGCCAGCCACTGGCCAGCAGAGGGGTGGGACAAAACTCATAACTCACAGACATCTTCACATATGGACTTGGCCATATGCACAACACTCATAGGAATAGCTATCACACTCAGAAATCTAACACAACCGATTACCACACAATATTAAAATGGTTAACTGTTAGAAACATATGTTTGAGAGTATGTTGTGGCAGCCTACCCAGAGTTACAGTTAGTCCGAGCATCTGAGCTCCAGGCAACTGCATTTTGAGTTGAAAACATTGGGCTAGAGTCTGCACCATTTCTCAAGTCAGGATATTTACAGTGCCTTGCGAAAGTATTCGGCCCCCTTGAACTTTGCGACCTTTTGCCACATTTCAGGCTTCAAACATAAAGATATAAAACTGTATTTTTTTGTGAAGAATCAACAACAAGTGGGACACAATCATGAAGTGGAACGACATTTATTGGATATTTCAAACTTTTTTAACAAATCAAGAACTGAAAAATTGGGCGTGCAAAATTATTCAGCCCCTTTACTTTCAGTGCAGCAAACTCTCTCCAGAAGTTCAGTGAGGATCTCTGAATGATCCAATGTTGACCTAAATGACTAATGATGATAAATACAATCCACCTGTGTGTAATCAAGTCTCCGTATAAATGCACCTGCACTGTGATAGTCTCAGAGGTCCGTTAAAAGCGCAGAGAGCATCATGAAGAACAAGGAACACACAGGCAGGTCCGAGATACTTTAGTGAAGAAGTTTATAGCCGGATTTGGATACAAAAAGATTTCCCAAGCTTTAAACATCCCAAGGAGCACTGTGCAAGCGATAATATTGAAATTGAAGGAGTATCAGACCACTGCAAATCTACCAAGACCTGGCCGTCCCTCTAAACTTTCAGCTCATACAAGGAGAAGACTGATCAGAGATGCAGCCAAGAGGCCCATGATCACTCTGGATGAACTGCAGAGATCTACAGCTGAGGTGGGAGACTCTGTCCATAGGACAACAATCAGTCATATATTGCACAAATCTGGCCTTTATGGAAGAGTGGCAAGAAGAAAGCAATTTCTTAAAGATATCCATAAAAAGTGTTGTTTAAAGTTTGCCACAAGCCACCTGGGAGACACACCAAACATGTGGAAGAAGGTGCTCTGGTCAGATGAAACCAAAATTGAACATTTTGGCAACAATGCAAGACGTTATGTTTGGCGTAAAAGCAACACACCATCCCCACTGTCAAACATGGTGGTGGCAGCATCATGGTTTGGGCCTGCTTTTCTTCAGCAGGGACAGGGAAAATGGTTAAAATTGATGGGAAAATGGATGGAGCCAAATACAGGACCATTCTGGAAGAAAACCTGATGGAGTCTGCAAAAGACCTGAGACTGGGACGGAGTTTTGTCTTCCAACAAGACAATGATCCAAAACATAAAGCAAAATCTACAATGGAATGGTTCAAAAATAAACATATCCAGGTGTTAGAATGGCCAAGTCAAAGTCCAGACCTGAATCCAATCGAGAATCTGTGGAAATAACTGAAAACTGCTGTTCACAAATGCTTTCCATCCAACCTCACTGAGCTCGAGCTGTTTTGCAAGGAGGAATGGGAAAAAATGTCGGTCTCTCGATGTGCAAAACTGATAGACATACCCCAAGCGACTTACAGCTGTAATCGCAGCAAAAGGTGGCGCTACAAAGTATTAACTTAAGGGGGCTGAATAATTTTGCACGCCCAATTTTTCAGTTTTTGATTTGTTAAAAATTTTTGAAATATCCAATAAATGTCGTTCCACTTCATGATTGTGTCCCACTTGTTGTTGATTCTTCACAAAAAAATACAGTTTTATAACTTTATGTTTGAAGCCTGAAATGTGGCAAAAGGTCGCAAAGTTCAAGGGGGCCGAATACTTTCGCAAGGCACTGTATCAAAGAAGGTTTGCAGGATCATTCATTCTATAATTACCCACTCACACCATGCATTGAGAGGATGTCTATACATTGTAATTGCTCAAGTTTAAACCTGTCCTATGCGCAACCAAGACAACCGCAGCATAATAAACTCCCACGTTTCCCCCAAAACACTGCAGCCTGTCCAATGATCGCACTGTCTGTTAAAATTTGCCATTCATGTTAAAAAACAAGGAACGCGTCAGGAGTTTCAATGAATAGGAAAATTGGTGGAGCTCTGTAGCTTGGCCTGTCTGGTTTCTGGAGAGAGGCATGGATGCGGCCACAACCAGGTAGGATACAAATAGGAGTCCTATTCAAGTCCAAATAATTTGCTCTGTGTCTACTTTCAGAACTAGAAGAAAGGTGAATTCCCAACTCCAAGGTCACAACACTTTGTTAGATGACCCATTCTGTGAGGTAGTACATTGACCGGAATGGTAAGAGTCTACACAGCTGAAATCCCAACAAGTTTTCACTATATGTCCTGTTTGTTTACAGTGAGTACATTGTTAAGTTTGCTGTTTAGGGATAACATACAGTACTTCGATGCAACGGAACATGCCTGGTTAGGATATCATGTCCTATAATCAATATTAGTGACCATATTACAATTCCTTGGAATGTGTTATCTGCAGGACCCCCCCAAATCTAACGCTTTACTCAGGTGGGAGCTCTGTGGGCAATTTCACTTGGAATTGACAGCCAAAGTACTTGCTATGCATTTTGCATTTCAAGACTATATGCATTGTACCGGGTCTTCACCTGTTTCCACCATGATGTGAATGGAGATTTCACTGGGAATGGTCCAATATCATTTATTAAGTAGGAGGTAGCCGCACTGCTTGTTAACCTGCGCGAAATGACCGACTGTGCCTGCATTGTTTGTCAATGTGCTAATGACTGATACATGAGCTGCTACTTCCCTAAATGGACTTGCTGGTCTAAGAGGAGTCTGACAGCGGCTAGGAGCGTCACAATCATCATAATAACTGGACCAAAGCGCAGCGTGATCTGGGTTCCACATCTTTATTGCTATGTGAACCTCAAAGCAAAACAAAACAAAACAATAAATGAACAAAACGAAACGTGAAGCTACAATAGTGCTCACAGGCAACTATACATAGTCAAGATCCCACAAAGCACAATGGGGAAATGGCTGCCTAAATATGATCCCCAATCAGAGACAACGATAAACAGCTGCCTCTGATTGGGAACCATACCAGGCCAACATAAATCATTAATCAACTAGATAACCCACCCTAGTCACTGTCACGCCCCAACCAACATAGAGAATTAACAGCTCTTTATGGTCAGGCCGTGACAAGGAGTTTGAATATGCGGGAGGCAAAATGTGCTTTTGAAGTGCTGCGGCGCCCTTCACAGTCATCTGTAAAGCCAACACCACTATCGGTGTCTGAAACATCAACAGTGCCTGAATGGTCGGCCTCAAAGCAGATCTGTGGGTCTGGCATCTTGTCAAAATGCATATACAGTATTTCCCTTCAAATCCCTGTTTTGATGTTTGCTGAGCAAATGCACACTAACCTCTAGCATTCGGTTCTTCTCTGCCTTCTTTTCTATGCATGCCAGTTGTTTGCCAGTATTCAATGATTTCATAGCTTGTCAAATTTTTCAGACTATTCTTATCTTTCTTGATAAGCTTTTGAGCCAACTAATGAATACAAGATTCACTTAATTCAAAAAGGTCTATAGCCTGCACATTATCCATTGCGAAGGCTACGTATTTGTTATACAGTATATCAGGGAATCTAATGGAATAAATATTCAAAACTTCCTACGGATAGGCTGGGAGGTTGACAGGCTACACAGGATGGTCTAAGGTAATTGATAGGACTTTCCTATGTTTACATTTCTTTGCTTGTTGTTTCACAGCAAATATGACATGTCCGACTGATTCAATTTCAGATTTAAACTTTTTATGATTCAACCCTGGATGTTGATTATTTTTCTATCATTTTAGCTAATCACTGACAGTATGGAAACTGAAGGAAATGACAACCCTCTACATAAACTCACCCTAACCGTACCTTCAAAGTAATCAAAAGTACTCCAGTCACCATTTACCCTACTACCAAAGTTATCAATATAATCCACAAGTTCCTAATGATATATCGCTAGGGGCCACCATTTACTGTAGTGGGCAGTAATATTTGATATGTGTATATACAGTATATTATATATACATCACATGCAAGTCATAATAAGTCTAAGCAACTAGCCTACTACAAAGTTTACATGACTCCATGAAGATAATTAAAATATAGAAGCAAGCATTAGGCAATGAGTTGATGTTGACTAGCAAGAATTGGTCTGATAATTGTCTATATCAAAGGCAGTTATTTATTTAATGTTGTACAATGAATGGATTTACATACAGGGCATAGAGCTTAAGTTACAAGCATTAACAAGCATTACCAAGCATACTTCTAGGCAAATAGACCCTAAGGTTAACGTAGAAGACAAAGCATGAACGAAGAGATGCCTATTAGGCCAGAGGCCTAGAAGCCTAGGAAATTTGAATTGATCATACAACCTTCCTACATGGACTGGATACAGGATAAGAGAGAGAACAAAGGCATTTAATTAAGCAATAAGGCCCGCGGAGGTGTGATATATGGCCAATATACCACGGCTAAGGGCTGTTCTTACACACAACGCAATGCAGAGTGCCTGCATACAGCCCTTAGCCGTGATATATTAGCCATATGTCACAAACCCTCGAGGTGCCTTATTGCTATTATAAACTGGTTACCAACATAATTAGAGCATTAAAAATAATTGTTTTGTCATACCCGTGGTACAGAATATAGTCTGATATACCACGGCTGTCAGCCAATCAGCATTCAGGGCTCGAACCACCCAGGTTATAATTACATTTATAATCAAATCAAATCAAATGTATTTATATAGCCCTTCTTACATCAGCTGATATCTCAAAGTGCTGTACAGAAACCCAGCCTAAAACCCCAAACAGCAAGCAATGCAGGTATAGAAGCACGGTGGCTAGGAAAAACTCCCTAGAAAGGCCAAAACCTAGGAAGAAACCTAGAGAGGAACCAGGCTATGAGAGGTGGCCAGTCCTCTTCTGGCTGTTCCAGGTGAAGATTATAACAGAACATGGCCAAGATGTTCAAATGTTCATAAATGACATTTCATAAATGAAATGAAGTAATAATAATCACAGTAGTCGAGGGTGCAGCAAGTCAGCACCTCAGGAGTAAATGTCAGTTGGCTCTTCATAGCCGATCATTCAGAGAGAATTAGAGAGAGCATACTTAAATTCACACAGGACACCGGATAAGACAGGAGAAGCACTCTAGATATAACAGACTGACCCTAGCCCCCCCCGACACATAAACTTCTGCAGCATAAATACTGACAGGAGGGGTCAGGAGACACTGTGGCCCCATCCGATGATACCCCCGGACAGGGCCAAACAGGCAGGATATAACCCCACCCACTTTGCCAAAGCACAGCCCTCACACCACTAGAGGGATATCTTCAACCACCAACTTACCATCCTGAGACAAGGCCGAGTATAGCCCACAAAAATAACATCTGAAGGTTTCCTTACAACCAAAAACCAACCACCATTGACCAATCAAACAATGCCAAGTTTACAGTAACCTAAACACTCACAGGCCCAAACCCCGAAGGGTGTCACAGCATTTAAAGGCTTGCGTAGGGGCTGAGACCAATGTTAATAAGACATAAGAGTAATTCTGAGTTCACACTGTACAGATACAATTAACCACAGAGATCATACATCCATATAGATATCATCACAATTTTCCTCAGTGAACAATGGCACGCCTGCTCTCGCTCTCCCTCTCTGGCGCTTGAGCGCGCCAGACTGCCTATCATTACACACACCTGTCCCCTTCGTTACGCGAACCTGCGCCTCATTGGACCCACCTGAACTCTATCCTTATTTGATTGCCTCCCCTTTATCTGTCTGTTTCCTCTGTTTGTTCCCTGTGTATGCATTGGTGTTGTTATTTTGTCCCCTGTCCAGAAGTTATTCCTGTACTGTTTCATGTCCTTTATTTATTAAATGTTCTCCCTGTACCTGCTTCCTGTCTCCAGCATCGATCCTCACAAACAAATAGATCGATACCAAACATGGATACTATAGTATTAATCTATCATTCATTCAATAGTCAGCCCTATGGATACTGTAACAGACAGATGCATTTTGGCCTCTCAGATTGGGAAGGACTGAATAGTCTTTGGGAATTGTCCTTTGAGCTTTCCTTGTGTTCCTGGACCATTTGCCATGCAACTCCAGGTGTCAGAGAGCCCATAAGTTAGTGCCGAGGCAACTATTAGAATTTTAGCAACCAGGAAATGGAGGAGTGATTTCTGCATAGTTAACTTTAAGACGCGCAGTCACTGGCATTTTTAGACAGAGGTAAATATGCAGGATGGAGTTACTGTTGGTCCATTTACACAAATAATTTTATAATACTTGTCTAATCCATTACCTTGTCAGTTATGTAAATTTTGTAGAAAATATTTCAGTGGAATCAAAAACATGCCTGCCACAGACATTTAATATTGATCAACTGCTTAATTTTTGCTCACAGTGTGACAATTCTATACAAACAATAAATGTGCACTGGTATAAAACTCAATCATGTATAGTGTACTGTACCTACAATACTTCTCACTCTGTTTGCAGTCGAAAAATGGCTTATTCCTGAGACTTAATCTGAACTCTGCAATCATGCAAAGAATAAGTAATTGGCATTCAACGTGCAAGTTCAGAGAACCTTCTGTTTTCAGAATGATTAGCATAATTATTGCATTGTGGAAATCAAAGACTCTGCGGTCTTTAAAAGTTTAAAGGAACACCGTCCCAGGAGTGATTCTCATGAAGAGGAGACTAAGAAACCTTTGTAATGAGCTGATGATAATTAGTGGAATTGTGTTGAATCGGGTAATGAAGGAGGAAAAGCAAATGATAGCTCCAGGCTTTAACAAAAGTCAAGGTGTGCCACACAGAGGTAATAGGATTAGTGAGATATCATCAGTGTTTGGGAAGCTACTATGAAAATATAGTTTACAAAGCTACCAATTAAGTCACACTGGAATAGGCTACACTAAAGCTACCCTTAAGAAAAATAAATAGTTTACTTAACTAAAGTTTCTTTGAAAAAGTAGTTCACTACATCGACATTACTGATCATATCTAAATCTGACATGTCACAGACTACAAATTGCAAGAACAGATCACTCTGGAGTCAGATGTTAACAGAAGCAGATGTTAAAACTCCTTATGGCTGGGGGCAGTTTTGAGGAGTAGCTTGGATGAATAAGGTGCCCAGAGGTGCCCAAAGTAAACTGCCTGCTACTCAGTCCCAGTTGCTAATATATGCATATATGCATATTAGTGTATTTGGATAGGAAACACTCTGAAGTTTCTAAAACTGTTTGAATGATGTCTGTGAGTATAACAGAACTCATATGGCAGGCAAAAACCGGAGAAAAAATCCAACCAGGAAGTGGGAAATCTGAGGTTGGTCGTTTTTCAACTCATTCCCTATTGAAGATGCAGTGGAATATTGGTCATGCTGCACTTCCTAAGGCTTCCACTAGATGTCAACAGTCTTTAGGACCTTGTTTGATGCTTCTGCTGTGAAGTGGGGGCGAATGAGAGGGGAATGAGTCAGAGGTCTGCCAGAGAGCCACGAGCTGGCCACGCTCGTTCACATGAGAGCGAGCTTTGTTCCATTGCATTTCTACAGACAAAGGAATTCTCCGGTTGGAACATTATTGAAGATACGTTAAAACCATCCTAAAGATTGATTCTATATTTCGTTTGACATGTTTCTACGGACTGTAACGGAACTTTTTGACTTTTCATCTGCTCCTAGTGAACGCGCTTTGTGAGTTTGGATTTGTTTTCCAAACGCGCTAACAAAAGGAGCTATTTGGACATAAATGATGGACATTATTGAACAAAACAAACATTTATTGTGGAACTGGGATTCCTGGGAGTGCATTCTGATGAAGATCATCAAAGGTAAGTGAATATTTATAATGTTATTTCTGACTTCTGTTGACTGCACAATAGGGCGGATATCTTTTTGGCTTGTTTGGGCTCTGAGCACCGTACTCAGATTAATTTCCGTAAAGCTTTTTTGAAATATGACACAGCGGTTGCATTAAGGAGAAGTGTATCTAAAGTTCCATGTATAACACTTGTATTTTCATCAACATTTATGATGAGTATTTCTGTAAATTGATGTGGCTCTCTGCAAAATCACTGGATGTTTTTGGAACTACTGGACATAACGCGCAAATGTATACTGAGATTTTTTTATAGAAATATGAACTTTATCAAACAAAACATACATGTATTGTGTAACATGAATTCCTATGAGTGTCATCTGATGAAGATCAAAGGTTAGTGATTCATTTTATCTCTATTTCTGATTTTTGTGACTCCTCTCTTTGGCTGGAAAAATGGCTGTGTTGTTCTGTGACTTGGCTCTGACCTAACATAATCATTTGTGTTGCTTTCGCCATAAAATATATTTGAATTCGGACACTGTGGTGGGATTAACAAGAAGTGTATCTTTAGAATGGTGTGAAATAATTGTATGTTTGAGGAATTTTAATTATGGGATTTCTGTTGTTTTGAATATGGCGCCCTGCACTTTCACTGGCTGTTGTCATATCGATCCCGTTATCGGGAGCTAACAGAATTCGGAATTTAGTCTATTAAAAACAAATCAATGTTTTAAGGGAGCGTTAGGCAGGTCTGATGCCGAAAAAGAAAGGAAATTCTTGCCTGCTTCACAAATATTTTATTTTGGAGGGGAAAAAGTAGTGTGTAGGTCTAGCTACACCCCTACACCACACAGAAAAGTAATTAACTACTGATACACTAGTTGAATTTAGTTTTAAAAAATTACAATTGCTAACAAGCATTTACATATACTTAAGATACTTTTTCTAAACTCTTAACACCTACATCACACAATTAGCCAAATAGTACATGTTATGCTAAAAAACACATTTTGTTCATTAAATACCAACACTACATTTCAAAATGTAAAAAAAACTTTCTCTATCAAAACACGGCAAACCCGACTCAATATCTAATCATTCTGTCAAAACACTAGCACATGTTTTCTATCCAAGAGGAACAAATAGTCAATCATAGCACAACAACTTTCAAAATACTAACAGTTGATGGCATTACCAAAACTGTTACATTTCATGTTTCAGTTATAGCTGTAGACAATAGACAACGTGAAATCCATTGTTTTTATAATTCAGTTTCCTTTTACTGTAAACCACTACATTTTTTGGTTGAGTGTCGAATGTGTGCATTTTTGGCAACATACTATCTAAAAGTGAATGAGTCATCTTTACATTATAGAATGCACAGTAGAAAAAAATAGTAAGTGACAGAATTGCTGCAGTAAAATCTTTATTAGTAACATGAAATTGCTGCCAGTGATCAACAAAAAAACCAACATACATGGCCGTTTTTACCTAATGTGTAACAATAAAACACAATTACAGTAAAAAAGACACAGAAGGGAAAAAACACAAAAATGCCCAGTCCTGTTCTAATCTATACGATCTTCAGCATTTGACCACATGTTCTCGTCCACATCACATCCTATGTCGTCTCTCGCTTTGCACCTTGGATAGAAACGCTTGGCCTGCCTCATCCACCCCTGGCAGTCTTCAGCTGAGATGTCTCTGCACCTTGGATAGAAACGCTTGGCCTGCCTTATCCACCCCTGGCAGTCTTCAGCTGAGATGTCTCTGCAGCCGGCATCCATGGCATCCAGGAGGGAGCTCAGTGTTGTAGGGACCAATCTGGCATTTCTGCAGGACCAAACCAGCACTCCAGATTGCAGCACACATTGTGATATTTGCTCCTCTCTGACCCGGCACATCTACAGTGGCCTTTTTCCCGATGACGTTTCTTCCACGCCGATGTGTTTTTGCCAGGTTAAACCCTGACTCGTCTACTTAATGATTTCATGTGGGGTCTGATTAGCCTCCAACTCCATGACATTCTGAAAGAAATCAAACATAGTATGTGTAAATTATTTTCAGTATGTCCTACTGTATGTACTTTAACCAATGTTTACATGTAGAGGAGCATAGTGTAAAACTCACTGTAGAACAAGACATATTGGATAGACACCATACCTGGACGTATTGGTGCCGGAGCTCCTTGACCCGCTCACTGTTCCTTTCAAAAGGAGCTGTGTGCAACTGTTTCATTCAAACTCTGTGTTTGGTCAGAGCATTGGTAGTCAGGCTGATGCTTTCCACATTGTGAAATACCAGGTTGTCCTCTACAATTCTGCTCTGAATTTCTCTGTGTTATTGCATTGTCAGCAATGACCAATCCTACAATGGCATGCTCTAGGTCTTCACTGAGGAGCTTTCCTCTTCCCCCAGAGGGGTGGATGACGTCCTTTAGAGGAACAAAAATACAACATATGTATTTGCATTGGGACTGGTGGCCTACAGTTACAGTGGGACATAGCAACAGTAATGATAGAAGAAGCCCTTGTGAAATGCATTGCTTACCTGTTGGTTTGTTGAAAATTCTGGACAATGGAAGCCACGATTGACTGTCTGAGATTAGGATGGACTCTTTCACCAGCCTCTCTCAGTGATAGACCATGGTTTATCACATGGTCTATGATGGTGGCTCTTATGTCATCAGTGACAACAGCTCTTACTCTCCTTTGAACACCAACACACATTCTTACTCCTCTCCCCCTACCTCTCCTTCTCCCTTGTCCTGGTCCAACTACTCTGCCTGGTCCAGCTACTCCTCTCCCAGTTGTCCAACTACTCCTCTCCCTGGTCCAGCTACTCCTCTCCTTGGTCCAACTATTCCTCTCCGTTGTCCAGACATCATTTTTCTCTCTCTGCTCCTCTGTGTTGTTCTGTGTCCACATTGAACAAAATCAATCCAAAGAGTTTCCTTTTTACTGTGTATGTCCATGTAATTGAAATAACTTCAACACCTGGCTATGTCTCCGATTGAGTTTGGAACCAGCTGTGGTTGGTCTATTTTACACAACTTACAGTAAATCAGCTATTTCTCAATGTTTCAATGATCTGTTCATTCAAAAATGCTTATCAGCTGTTTCAATATACAGTGCCTTGCGAAATTATTCGGCCCCCTTGAACTTTGCGACCTTTTGCCACATTTCAGGCTTCAAACATAAAGATATAAAACTGCATTTTTTTGTGAAGAATCAACAACAAGTGGGACACAATCATGAAGTGGAACGACATTTATACGGAGACTTGATTACACACAGGTGGATTGTATTTATCATCATTAGTCATTTAGGTCAACATTGGATCATTCAGAGATCCTCACTGAACTTCTGGAGAGAGTTTGCTGCACTGAAAGTAAAGGGGCTGAATAATTATGCACGCCCAATTTTTCAGTTTTTGATTTGTTAAAAAAGTTTGAAATATCCAATAAATGTCGTTCCACTTCATGATTGTGTCCCACTTGTTGATTCTTCACAAAAAAAATACAGTTTTATATCTTTATGTTTGAAGCCTGAAATGTGGCAAAAGGTCGCAAAGTTCAAGGGGGCCGAATACTTTCGCAAGGCACTGTAGCTTTTGAGCTGTTGTTGCAGAAGTAGGGGCTTTATACTATATTTAAGGTTTGGAACATTAGGTCTACATTTCTGGCATGCTGTGTACAAGTATTTGTAAATAAGATAAGAAAGATCCATAATTTTGGCATTGGGTAAGCTTGTATGTAAAGAAAATGTGAGCATTTTAGAAACATGTTAATTGACTGCATATTCTGTGAAAACAGCATGAATTGTGTTAATGGTATGGTCCACAACAAATGGATTGGGTAATTATATTAGATAACCATGTGGTCATCACGTGTTGTGTGTAAACACCTTTGATCCGATTACGTTGGTATGGAAGCCGTTGATGTAGGTTTTGCTGCACTGTGTGTGTGTGCATGTGTTTTTTAGGGTACCTTCATATTGGCACAGAAGATAACAGTTGTTTACTTTATTTTAAAATCTGCACAGAGATGACGTCGTTTTTGTGGGCAGGGGCAATTCCAATCTGAGGCTCCAGTACCTTTCCCAGCATTACTCCTGAACATGTATAAGCACACATTAACACCTGATCTGGTGATGTGATTGTGTGCTTCCCTAACATGGGGAAAGTAATCAGTTAAATATCTGCACGCAGAACCATAACTACTCCTGTAAACCAAACCCAGTCTAATCTGGGACACCCTTGCTACAACAGGCAGCCATTTGAGTTCCTGAAAGCAGCTCCTGCCTATGTGAGTATGTGGACTCACCTTCAATACTACCCTGATCAGCTTATTCTGGGCTATCTGGAGCTTTCCCTTCATAAGCTTAGATAAGCCCCCAAACCAGGAAGTACTAGCGTAGTCATAATGGCATTGAATGAGGGTAGTGGCTAGCACTCGTATGGAGTCCTTATCAAGCAGCTTGGACATTCTAGACAAAAACGTAGTCCTGGCATTAACCTTCCATAGCACTTTAGTGGCCAAGCTCACACCTCCCAAGCTTCCATCAAGATGCATCCCAGGAAGCTAACAGAGGTTTTAGTAGTTAGCACCTCATCCCCTAACTCGACTCTGATTTCAGAGTACCTATACCAATTTTGGTCTGGACCCAAAAATAATTGCCTCTGTTTTACCTAAGTGCAGAGATAGCTTATTATCGCCAAGCCATTTGCTAATGCTAGTAAGCTCTGTGCTTAGAATGCTCTCCAACAGTTTTACTTGTGAGACACCAGCATAAAGGAAAAGATGGCCAGAACAAGCATCTTTCATATCGTTACGAATCCCTTTTGGCCCGACAGTCTAGGGGGGGATGGTAATGAGACCCGTAACATAACTCATGCAAATTATAGTGACAAAGTAAAAGTGAGAACGAAATAACTACGACAACTGAAATCTACCGTCAAACTCAAGGTTTATTTGTAAACACACGGTAATGGGGGGGAGCAGGAAAAGGGGCTGAGCTGGACCCAAGGAAAGAAACAATAAGTATTCAAAAACACCTCTAAGCTAGACTAGCCTACTTTAACAGCTAACTAACCAAAAATACAGTGGGTGGTCCGCCCAGTTCTAACTAGTGTATTTAACAAAGTTTACCTACGGGTAGTGTATGCCCATGGGCAACTTGTCTTGTTTCCCCTTTTCCCACCAGCAATCAAACAAACACCAAAAACAATACTCACAGGTGATGACAAAGTGCTATGGAGGTACTCAAACAAAAGATAGCTCAATACATAAAGAGAGTGAAACAGCGAGATCTACATACATGGCATTTACAGAGAGATTGAGCTCTAGAGCAAACAACTGATGGGGTTTTTAAACCAAGGGAAAGGAACTGTGATTGGGTAGGAAACAGGAGGAGGTGTGTCTTCTGATTGATGATTGGATTGGTGACTGATTGGGGAGTGATGATTTTCATCTGTGAGGGGAGAAGGAGAGAAAAGAACACAGGATACACACACACATACCTGTATCCGTAACAGTTATATACAGTAAAAACAGTAGAGGCCCAAGCATGCTACCCTGCGGAACTCATTTGTTTTGCCTGAGACAGTGAACCATTAACCTCTACTACTTGCTCCCAACTTGACAAATACGACTTTACCCAGCCTAGAGGGATACTGCATAACCCCAGGGCCTACAGTTTGGAGATTAGGAGACAGTTGTTAAACCTCTTACGGCTGTGATCCCTGTACAGGGATCAACATCAGGGGACATTTCAGAGTGACAACTAAAAATACAACGTCATAACATTAAACATTCTTGAAAATGCAAGTGTCTTACATCCTTCAAAAGATTAGATACTTGGTAATCAAACTACGTTTTCCGATTTAAAATGGCTATTACAGAGAACAAATACCATGCTTTTGTTTGAGAAGAGCAATCAACAACAGAAACATTTTCCGGCATGACAGTTTTTACACATTCACATCTGAAGGTAAAATTATGACTTACATTCTGATATCTTGCTCTTATTTCTCTTCCTGAGGGTCCCAGTGATCAAATGAAGTGCGGTTTTCTTTGATAAAATCAATTTTTATAGCCTAAATCGAAACATTTTGTAAACCGTTTGTGCCGTGAATTCCATCTCTATCAATTTTTTACGGAGCATTCGACGTAATTACACACCGTAAACAATCGTTTATCTAGTCATGGTTGGTTTCAGTGCATTCCTCTGGATGTTTGCAACACAGCCAAACGTCATTGTTTTTTTGCGGGGAGTATTGACCGAAGTGAACTGATTTGAAGACAACGAGCAATTACTTCCTTGCGCACCAATAATTTTAGCGAAGCTTCATTGATTGACTGTATTTCTGCCCAATGACCACTGATCTTCTTGAAATCTAGCTGGGTAGATAGCCAATGAGTTGAGGTAAAAGCCAGTATGTAATAGTTTTGGGTTGGACCACCATTCCTTGTTTGTAAATGCACGTGTAAGGAACTCCATTCTCACCTTGACTATCAGAGGAGTTGCTGTGAGGCTTGTTACAGGAGGCAATATTTCTGAAAGTTGTATTTTCAACGATTTCATTGAAGATATCATGGCGAATAAATCAGGAAAAGCGAAGTCAAAGTCTAAAGTGAAAGTGAAAAAGTGAAAGTGAGACAGATTTTTTGTTTGAGGAATCTTTGAGTGTTATGATTCAAACAGGAACTGAGGAGCTGTTTCTGCAAGGACAGGACGTACTTCTGGACGGGTAAGTGCTAATGCCGTTTTATGAAATATAAATATATATATATTTTTTTTTTTGCAAAAAAATAAATATATATATATTTTGCAATTTGCAATGAAATGTGTGGTTTGTGTGTGTGTGTGTGTGTGTGTGTGTGAGTGTGTATATATATATATATATATATATATTCCATGTCACATATATATATTTTCCATGTCAGATTATATTTTCCATTTTTTTATTCAAATGGAATGGAGTAGAACAGCAAACACGCACATGGCCACTGCGCCTGCTACTCCTCTCCATTTCCATATGAAATAGCAATTGGGTGCTGTTCAGGGGAGGGCAGGCCCACAACAATGGCCGGAGTTTATTAACCTCTCTGATCTCCCAAACCCGGATCCGGTATCGTGACTACAGCCTCAAGCTCATTACCATAACGCAACGTTAACTATTCATGAAAATCGCAAATGAAATGAAATAAATATGCCATCTCGCAAGCTTAGCCTTTTGTAAACAAAACTGTCATCTCAGATTTTCAAAATATGCTTCTCAACCATAGGAAAACAATAATTTGTGTAACAGTAGCTAGCAAACAAAGGATTTAGCGTTAGCATTAGCATTAGCATCCAGCACGCAACATTTCAACAAAAACATAAAAGCCTTCAAATAAAATAATTTACCTTTGAAGAACTTCTGATGTTTTCAATGAGGATACTCTCAGTTTGATAGCAGATGCTCAGTTTTTCCAAAAAGATTCTTTGTGTATTAGAAATAGCTCCGTTTTATACATCACATTTGGCTACCAAAAAAACCCCGAAAATTCAGTCCTCAAAACGCGAACTTTTTTCCAAATTAACTCCATAATATCGACTGAAAACATGGCAAACGTTGTTTAGAATCAATCATCAAGGTGTTTTTCACATATCTCTTCATTGATACATCGTTCTTGGACACATGCTTTCTCCCCTGAATCAAATGGTAAAGTAGAAGCAGCTGGCAATTGCGCACCGAATTCGACGCAGGACACCAGGCGGACACTTGGAAAATGTAGTCTCTTATGGTCAATCTTCCAATGATATGCCTACAAATACGTCACAATGCTGCTAAGACCTTGGGCGAACGACAGAAAGTGTAGGCTCATTCGTTGCGCAATCACAGCCATATAAGGAGAGAATGGAAAACAGAGCTTCAGAAATTCTGCTAATTCCTGGGTGATGCATCATCTTGGTTTCGCCTGTAGAATGAGTTCTGGGGCACTTACAGACAAAATCTTTGCAGATTCTGAAACTTCAGAGTGTTTTCTTTCCAAAACTGTCAAGAATATGCATAGTCGAGCATCTTTTCGTGACAAAATATCGCGCTTAAAACGGGAACGTTTTTTATCCAAAAATGAAATAGCGCCCCTAGAGATCTAAGAGGTTAATGGAACAGCACTTCACCTTAGTGACTGTTCCCTCTGCTCTATACAATACATATCTGTGTATTTTACGTCATGATAAAAGGCTCATACAATGCAAATATTGTTTTAATGTTTTCTTTCACAGTGATAGCGACTCCGACTGGGAGCCCCCGGTGCCAAGCTGCCTGCTCTACCTCTGCCCCCAGTGGTGTTCAATGCCACAGTTCATTACTGCAGGCATGACTGTGCCTCAGGGCCAAAAGGGCACAGCATGGAGGTGTCGTTGTGTTCTGTGTCGCATGAACTGCACCACTTGTTCAGTTTGCCTCTGCTTATCAGAAAGAGACTACTATGGGACATGGCACAGGCAGCAAAATATTGTATAGAGGACTTCCAAAGGGTGTACTGTTTTTTTTTAAATATTTATTTTCAAATATTTTTAAAAACATTTTGTGTGTGTGTGTGTGTGTTAGAATTGCTTTTTGATATGTTGCATATAGTTATTTGCACTGTTGTATATAGTTATAGGTCATTTCACCAATTCGGCCACTTGGGTACATTTGGGCAACTTGTGTGGGACACCTGGGTGACTTCATGCTAAATGTCATGTAGCTCACCCATTCCTGAAGTTAGCAGTCTGAAACGTTGCACACCTACAGTTGCCCTCTTGTGTTATCCATCAAAATGATCTCCAACATCCTATCGGACTGTGTGGCTATTCTAGTACATGTGAAAGACGATACTACAACAATAAACAACTTTCTATTTTCTTCCACCAGATCTACTGTGTTATATTCTCCTACATTCAATTAACATTTCCACAAACTTCAGAATGTTTCCATTCAAAATTTTAATTTAATGATACCAAGAATATGCATATCCTTGCCTCTGGGGCTGAGCTACAGGCAGTTAGATTAGGGTATGTCTTCAGGCGGAAATTGAGAACAAGGGATGCAGCCATTAGAGGTTAACTGCATCAAAGGCCTTCCGTAGGACAAGCAGTACCATTCCACAGAGATTTCCCTCATCAATCTCTTTCCAGATGAAGTCAGTCAAGTAAAGTAGGCATGAATCAGTGGAGCATGTTTTTCTAAAACCCGACTAAAAAGCATACATTAGACTTTGTTTGATGACATATTCGTAAAATTAGTTTGTTTACAATTCTCTCCAGTATCTTTGATGTTATATTGAGGATAGATACAGGCCTATAATTCCCAGGGTCAGACTTTATCCCCTTCTTATACAGTATAACTTTAACTTGTTTCATGTCCCTGGGAAGGATGCCTTGTTCAAGAATGAGATTAATTATATGCATAATATAAGGGGCAATTTGCTCAGCAGAATCTCTAAGAAACCTTGCAGGAATATTATCCAGGCTTGTGGCTTTGGAGCATTTAAGCTCTGCTCGCATAATGACTATTTTGGCTGTTGCTACCTTTGCAAAAGAAAAGAGTTTGGCTGAACCTCTAACTCGGCATAATACTTATTGACTTGGTCATTTCCATACAAACCAGAACTGGTGGGTAGCTTGCTAACCAGATTGCTGACAACAGAAGTAAATAAATATTTGAATTCATTGGCAACCTCTGTTTTGTCAAATGTGACGCATTTCAGGAAACTAGGTGTATGTCGCAAGTTTTTTGCAGTAGTTTTTGGCAGAAATACCTTATGGAACAGGCGAACTTTCATGTGCCTTAATAACGAATTCAATTGTTAAATTACGAGCCTAGTTCGTTTAGCCATGGAAAAAGAGAGGAACCTTCACACTAGCCATGATTGTCTGAGATAACGTATGGGCTTGACATGCCGGGAGATGAGTTTGGATTGGTCTGCAATGGAGCACGCTTCTGTCTATAACGTGAGCTGTTCAGTATGTGTTGATAATCCTTTCTACCGCACCATTTTTGAAAGATATAACATTAGCCGTCGAGAAGTACGAAAGTTTTGCTTCTTTTCTCAACAACACGAGTGATGGGCTACTTTCTGTGCATGCCACAGTCAGTGTGAACCAGAGTGACTTGACACAAAGCTGGCCAAACAAGATGTACTGTAGCTATATACAAACAAGAGGTTAAATGGTTCCAGTCTGCCATGAGGCATTCAATCCATGTATATGGGTAAGAGTCTAGCTACATTTTCCAGCTATAAGTTTCTAATTTAGTCAGAAAGTCATTTTTATTGCAAGTTAACCTTTCTGATCTCCCCATCCCGGATCCGGGATCGTGAATACAGACTCAAGCTCATTACCATAACGCAACGTTAACTATTCATGAAAATCGCAAATGAAATGAAATAAATATGCTAGCTCTCAAGCTTAGCCTTTTGTTAACAACACTGTCATCTCAGATTTTCAAAATATGCTTCTCAACCATTGCAAAACAAGCATTTGTGTAACAGTATTGATGGCTAACGTAGCATTTAGCATTAGCATTCAGCTGGCAACATTTACACAAAAAAACAGAAAAGCATTAAAATAAAATAATTTACCTTTGAAGAACTTCAGATGTTTTC
Source organism: Oncorhynchus mykiss (assembly GCF_013265735.2). Taxonomy (NCBI): domain Eukaryota; kingdom Metazoa; phylum Chordata; class Actinopteri; order Salmoniformes; family Salmonidae; genus Oncorhynchus; species Oncorhynchus mykiss. The sequence goes on from NC_048579.1 coordinate 22,804,794, forward strand.
AATGAGGAGACTCTCAGATAGCAAATGTTCAGTTTTTCCTGAAAGATTATTTGTTTAGGACAAATCGCTCCGTTTTCTGCGTCACGTTTAGCTATGAAAAAACCCCTGTATCCAGGATTGTGTAAATCTATCAGCAAGCTCATTAGCATAACACAACGTTAACTATTTATGAAAATCGCAAATGAAACACTGTCATCTCAGATTTTCAAAATATGCTTCTCAACCATAGGAAAACAATCATTTGTGTAAAAGTAGCTAGCTAGCGTTAGCATTTCGCGTTAGCATTTAGTGTTAGCATTAGCGTTAGCATCCAGCACGCAACATTAACAAAAACATAAAAGCCTTCAAATAAAATAATTTACCTTTGAAGAACTTCTGATGTTTTCAATGAGGATACTCTCAGTTAGATAGCAGATGCTCAGTTTTTCCAAAAAGATTCCTTGTGTATTAGAAATAGCTCCGTTTTATACATCACATTTGGCTACCAAAAAAACCCCGAAAATTCAGTCCTCAAAACGCGAACTTTTTTCCAAATTAACTCCATAATATCGACTGAAAACATGGCAAACGTTGTTTAGAATCAATCATCAAGGTGTTTTTCACATATCTCTTCATTGATACATCGTTCTTGGACACATGCTTTCTCCCCTGAATCAAATGGTAAAGTAGAAGCAGCTGGCAATTGCGCACCGAATTCGACGCAGGACACCAGGCGGACACTTGGAAAATGTAGTCTCTTATGGTCAATCTTCCAATGATATGCCTACAAATACGTCACAATGCTGCTAAGACCTTGGGCGAACGACAGAAAGTGTAGGCTCATTCGTTGCGCAATCACAGCCATATAAGGAGAGAATGGAAAACAGAGCTTCAGAAATTCTGCTAATTCCTGGGTGATGCATCATCTTGGTTTCGCCTGTAGAATGAGTTCTGGGGCACTTACAGACAAAATCTTTGCAGATTCTGAAACTTCAGAGTGTTTTCTTTCCAAAACTGTCAAGAATATGCATAGTCGAGCATCTTTTCGTGACAAAATATCGCGCTTAAAACGGGAACGTTTTTTATCCAAAAATGAAATAGCGCCCCTAGAGCTCTAACAGGTTAAAGCATACTGTTAGTTAGCTGCAAAGCTTTATCTTGCTGGCTCGCTAGCTATCATTACGTGTATGATCTGTGTAGTAGTATTATTCAAATCAGCAGTCCATTTGCATTGCTAGTTATAGCCTGATGTTAGCTAGTTAACATTGAACCTAGTTTGTTAGTTTTAGCTACCTGCAGATTCATACTACAGCTATGACGTTTGAACGTTTGTATTGGCAGTAGAATGAGTTGGGGTTATGTCATTTTTTAGCTAGCTACCAAGCTAGATACATGTATAAACAAAATAGATGTCTAAACAAAGGATTATTACATGACCCATCAAATTAGCAGCTATGTCTGGTTGGGATTATGCCCATCGATTGTATTTCATGAATATGCGTACATGTCTAGACAATAGTGACCAATGCACTTAGCTAGATGTGGGTGAGGGGTGGTGATAGCATTTCCTTCACATGACCCAGCGTCATCTATTTATAAAATATTTTTATCTGGACACATTCTGTATTTGATATTGCTACTATGCAAGTATGCAAGTACTATCACTGTACCGTTTACACCTTCTGTATCCTGTGCATCTGCATGTAACAAATAAACTTAGATATTTGAATCCTTAAAAAGATGGGTTGGGACTAAGGCTTAAGAGGGTGTGAACGATGCTGAATAGGTGTAAGACAAAGAAGAGCTCTCCAGTAGGTGTACCAAAACATTCAAGGGCCATTTTCTCAAAAGTGCGGTTACAAGTTTATCAACTTTCAAAGCAGATTTACTTTCCCATTGTTCCTCAACTGCAGTTTGTGATATTCCATTTTCTAGCTCTATGATATACCATTTTCTAGCTCTTTACCTTTATCCAATGTAAAAAACACAATTTCAAATGTTGCTACATGAGACCTAATCGAGGAGGTCGGTCACATATACCAAGTCCAATACTGTTAAGTTTGTTTTTGGTAGTACTACTACAGCCACGTTTTAAAATAATTTCCTAAGCTTTTTAGGGTAATTTTGTTCTCAATGCTTTTATCAGCAAAGTAACCCCTCTTAGCTTCATCCATCCTGCTCTGTGTTTAATTCATGTAACGTTTATATAGGACAAAATCAGGCTGCTCTTGAGAGTTCTTACATTTCTTAAAGGTCTTATTCCTTGCTTGGAAAGATTCTAGAATCTCATGATTAAACCAAAGGCTAGATCTCTGCTTCACTCTGACCCATCTAATGGGAGCCATCACATCCACCACATCAAGGAATCTACATTTATAGGCTTCCCAGGCACTGTCTACCCCTACACAGGTAACCAGTCAATTTTACCCACTTGCTCCATTTTAAAACAGTATTTTTTTGAGTCCTCTGATTCTACCAGTTTTGTGACACTTAAATATATCTTTAAAAACCGTCCTTGTGCAAAATGTTATAAAATTATCACTGATTCCATAGACTATTACTCCACTCTGCGATATTTTGGATTTATCAGACACCAATATTAAGTCAATCGTACTTTGAACTGTTTCACATACCCTGGTGGGATGTTTTATATTTTGGGTCAGAGCAAGTAATCTACAGAAGTGCTATCCTTTTTTTTTTTATTAGGCTATCCTTTTTTTTTTTATTAGGCTATCCTTTTTGAAAAAATCGGTACTGAAATCCCCATCCATAATGATTTTCTTCACCAGGGAATCATTACAGTTTTCCAACACAATTTTGAGACCTTCATAGAACGCGTTCTGATTGGGCAGCCTGTAACACACCCCTAACAAAATTGGCTTTGTTTTGGGAAGGTAGATGTCCAGCCAGACAATCTCCAGATCATTTGTTAAATCCGATCTGACGTTATAAGCAAAGTCCGATCTTACAAAGGCCCATATCCCCTCACGTTCCTATTCCGATCCTTCCTGACAACAGAGTAATTGCCTATCTCAATTTCTGAGTCACAAACCGATGAATCCGACTATGTCTCTGTAAAATACAAGACACCCAACGCTGATTTGCGAACCAACAGGCTTATTTTATCAATCCTCGGTTGTAGGCTTTGGACGTTTACGTGCGTGAAATGTAAACCTTTCTTCCCAAAGACCTCACTAAATTCCCGATCCACATGTAACTCCCGCTGCATTACCATCCTCCCGCTGCATTACCATCCTCCCGCTGCACCGCCTCTGGTGGCCTTTCTGCCGCCATGGAGCAACCCTCCCCAGGTCTTGCTCAGTCATCCTCACCACCGTGTCCCCAGTCTCTCGCCTCAGGTGGCTTCCGCACCACTTTGGACTCATCCTCCTCTGGTGAGCTCTACATCCTAGGTAAGTCCTCTGGTCCCACTCCACCTTCAATGCAGGTACAGCACACCGACAGCAAAGGTATGTTTCATTGACCCCATGCCCAAAGCTCGGATCGCTGCATTTTATATGAATCTACTGTGCGCATTCCAAACATACCAGAGTTTTGCGTTTACTCTTAACCCAACATTTGCAGGAGGCGCATGGGTTCATAGGCCGTTTGCTGGTGTTCGTGATAATCTGAGGTCCAGGGTCATAGAGTAATAAGATCTCCACCATTAATTTGAGTTTTCAGACTGGCCTTTGATGATCATTTTGGTTTGTGCCAAGGTGTAATGAAAGTTTGGTACTTAACATTCCTTCCAAATCCGAAGTGATGGATGCCACCAAAACTGTTGGCATTACTGAGAAGTTGCTGAGAATTTACCGTTATTTCCTCTAGACTGCAGATGCAATTATTTCCAGTGATGTTTAAAACAAGCATATAAAATAATAAGTGCTGCCACCATGCTGAACTTGCGGGTCGCCATCTTGTGTGTGTGTGTGGCCCAGGTGTGAGGGGTTTGTTGTGATCCTGGGTTTATTGTATTTGGCTATATGGGAGACAAAAGAGCTGGTGCCTTTGATCAAGTAGAGTCCTTGGTCAATTGTGGGACAAAGATGTGCTATGCCCTTGATCAGAGGTAGCGTATTAGGCTATTTGGTGAGCCAAAGGTCTATTGTGACTTTTGAACAAGTTTGTGAGGTAGAGAGGAAGGGGATTCGTTGAGCATGTTGAAACAGTTTTGGAAAATACTTATTTTCCACCATAATTTGAAAATAAATGTATTAAACATCCTACAATGTGATCTTCTGGATTATTTTTCTAATTTTGTCTGTCATAGTTGAAGTGTACCTATGATGAAAATTACAGGCCTCTCATTTTTTTAAGTGGGAAAACTTGCACAATTGGTGGCTGACCAAATACTTTTTTGCCCCACTGTATATAACAAGAGATTCCACTCATTATCTGAATGTCAATGATACACTCTCACTGCAGAAACAGGCAAAATTGTATCAGTTGACACGTCCCAGTAAAAAAAAGAAGGTGATATTATACCATGTTGGATAACACTTTACTTGACACCCAGTCATAACATGTTATGACATGGTCATAACCATGTCATAATATGCCATAACATCTGACATAACTTGTCATAACCTTCCATAATATGGTCATAACACTGTCATGACACATATATTTATATTTGTGATATTTCAATATTTTGTTATTTTATAGCTGGTTATGATACCTACATATGATTGTCAAAACCCACAAAACCCACCACGCTAGTTATTTTATGGCTGGTTATGACGCCTACATAGCCCCAAAAAACTACCACACAAGGCAAAACATTCCATTACACCATAGCCTACTTGTTAACAGTATTTTATGTTATATATCATTTTCAGAAATGTACCATGTTAAATTATCATTGTAATTGTGCACACATTGATGTCAGACATGTATTTACCCCAATGCTCTGTTGCTGATGACTGTGATGAATGCATGAGCAGATTTCAGGAGCAGGACAAGACGTGTATCTGGCTTACATGATTCTGATGGTTATAATGCTTCTTGACGGTGTCATAAATTGTATTTTCTTAGTCCAAGTAAAGTGACACAGGATTGGCATAAGGCTTCTTGACAGTGTCATAAAGTGTATTTTATAGAAGTTCTTTAAAATAAGATGGAAAAAAAGCATGACTATATAATTCGACACAACAACAAAGGATATAAGAAGCAAACTTTCAAACAGAAGAGAACTTCTTGGCAGGGAAAAAACATATTTGAAAAATGTGGGTTTTGACACCATGGCACCATCATAGGATGCCACCACAAGTCCGTTTGTCAAATTTCTGCCCTGCTAGAGCTGCCCCCGGTCAACTGTAAGTGCTGTTATTGTGAAGGGGAAACATCTAAGAGCAACAATGGCTCAGCCGTGAAGTGGTATGCCACACAAGCTGACAGAATGGGAAAGCCGAGTACTGAAGGGCGTAAACGCATAAAAAATGTCTGTCCTCGGTTGCAACACTCACTACTGAGTTCCAAACTGCCTCTGGAAACAACAACAGCACAAGAACTGCTAGTCGGGGGCTTCATGAAATGGGTTTACAGTCTAAGATCACCATGCACAATGCCAAGCGTCGGCTGGAGTGGTGTAAAGCGCTTCACCATTGGACTCTGGAGCAGAGAGTGATGAATCACGCTTCACCATCTGGCAGTCCGATGGACAAATCTGTGTTTGGCGGATGCCAGGAGAACGCTACCTGCCCCAGTGCATAGGTCTAACTGTAAAGTTTGGTGGAGGAGTAATAATGGTCTGCGGCTGTTTTTCATGGTTTGGGCTAGGCCCCTTAGTTCCAGTCATACAATGACATTCTAGACAATTCGGTGCTTCCAACATTGTGGCAACAGTTTGGGAAAGACCCTTTCCTGTTTCAGCATGACACTGCCCACTTCCACAAAGCCAGGTCTATACAGAAATGGTTTGTTGAGATTAGTGTGGAAGAACTGACCTGCACAGAGCCCTGACCTCAACCCCATCGTACACCTTTGCAATGAATTGGAACTCTGACTGCGAGCCAGGCCTAATCGCCCAACATCAGTGCCCGACCTCATTAATGCTCTTGTGGCTGATTGGAAGCAAGTCTCCACAGCAGTATTCCAACATCTAGTGGAAAGCCATCCCAGAAGAGTGGAGACTGGTATGGCAACAAAGGGGGGACCAACTCCATATAAATGACCATGATTTGGAATGAGATCAGGTGTCCACATACTTTTGGTCATATAGTGTATCTCTAGTTTAAACTGAGGGATTTTGATGGAGATTTTTGTTATGTAATTTAGATTGACACACTGGTGAGTCAATAGACTCTAGGGGGTTGACACATGCACTGCCTCCTCTCCAATCCAAGCAGCGCTTCAATATAGCCTAAATATTTATAATTTAACTTTTTAAGTGTATTACCTTTTATATGTGGCATTAACGCAATAAGTCACAATGTTTTAATATGATTAGGCTACTTCAAAAGTATCCTGTAGGCCTGCACACGTTCATCCAAAATATAATTCCAACATCTTCAAAATGTCTTGACATTAACCAGGTCTCCATCCAACTTTTTATGAATGTAAAGTGGCCTGCATGTCGGATGAAAAAGTCACCACATCATGGGAAAGCATGCAGTTTATTAGGCTACAGACAAGTTGTGATGAACCTTACAGAGTGGTCAAAGTGCAGAGTGATGAGGTTGATGCTCTTTTCAAAAAATATTGAGGGTCTTATTCTGGTGACATGCAGTGGTGTAAAGTACTTAAGTAACAATACTTCAAAGTACTACTTAAGTCGTTTCTATGGGTGTCTGTACTTTACTATTTATAGTTTTGACAACTTTCACTTTTGCTTCACTACATTCCTAAAGAAAATAATGTACTTTTTACTCCGTACATTTTTCCCTGACACGCAAATGTACTCATTGAATGCTTAGCAGGACAGGAAAATTCATGCACTTATCAAGAGAACACGTGGCCATCTCTACTGCCTCTGTTCTGGCGGACTCACTAAACACACATGCTTCATTTGTAAATTATGTCTGAGTGTCGGAGTGTGCTCCTGGCTATCTGTAAATTGTGAAATATAAGACATTTTAAATAATTTAAACTTTTTCCTTTTCTTTTCATACTTTATATATATTATATAGACATTTTATATTTTAGCAATTACATTTACTTTTGAAACTTAAGTACACTACTGGTCAAAAGTTTTAGAACACCTACTCATTTCAAGGGTTTTTCTTTACTTTTATTATTTTCTACATTGTAGAATAGTATTGAAGACATCAAAACTATGAAATAACACATATGTAATTAAGTAGTAACCAAAAAAGTGTTAAACAAATCAAAATATATTTTATATTTGATGTTCTTCAAAGTAGCCACCCTTTGCCTTGATGACAGCTTTGCACACTCTTGGCATTCTCTCAACCAGGTAGTCACCTGAAATGTATTTCAATTAACAGGTGTGCCTTCTTAAAAGTTCATTTGTGGAATTGAGCCAATCAGTGACAAGGTAGGGGGGGTGTACAGAAGATGGCCCCATTTGGTGAAAGACCAAGTCCATATTATGGCAAGAACAGCTCAAATAAGCAAAGAGAAACGACAGTCCATCATTACTTTAAGACATGAAGGTCAGTCAATTCTGAACATTTCAAGAACTTTTAAAGTTTCTTCAAGTGCAGTCGCAAAAACCATCAAGCGCTATGATGAAACTGTCTCTTATGAGGACAGCCACAGGAATGGAAGACCCAGAGTTACCTCAGCTGCAGATAATAAGTTCATTAGAGTTACCAGCCAGTTCAATTAAGAGACACATCTCAACATCAACTGTTCAGAAGAGACTGTGAATCAGGCCTTCATGGTCGAATTGCTGCAAAGAAACCAATACTAATGGACACCAATAATAAGAAGAGACCTGCTTGGGCCGAGAAACATGAACGGACATTAGACCGGTATAAATTTGTCCTTTGGTCTGGAGTCCAAATTGGAGAGTTTTGGTTCCAACCGCTGTGTATTTGTGAGATGCGGAGTAGGTGAATTGATGATCTCTGTATGTGTATTTCCCACTGTAAAGCATGGAGGAGGAGGTGTTATGGTGTGGGGGGTGTGGGGGTGCTTTGCTGTTGACACTGTCTGGGATTGACTAAGAATTCAAGGCACACTTAACCAGCATGGCTACCACAGCATTCTGCAGCAATACGCCATCCCATCTGGTTTGGGCTTAGTGAGATTATAATTTGTTTTTCAACAGGACAATGACCCAACACCTATTCAGGCTATTTAAGGGCTATTTTACCAAGAAGGAGCGTGATGGAGTGCTGCATCTGTCACGCCCTGACCATAGAGAGCCTTTGTTTTTCTATGGTATAGTAGGTCAGGGCGTGACTGGGGGGGGGTTTCTAGTTAGTATTTTCTATGTGGGGTTCTAGTTTAGTTTTTCTATGTTGGTGTTTGGTGTGATTCCCAATTAGAGGCAGCTGGCTATCGTTGTTCTAATTGGAGATCATATTTAAGTAGCATTTTTTTCCACCTGTGTTTTATGGGATATTGTTTTGAGTTAGTGCACGTAGCACCTCTGTAGTCACGGTTTGTTGTTAGTTTATTGTTTATTGTTTTGCTAATTTTCACTTTCTAATAAATTATGTGGAACTCAACATCCACCGCCTTGGTCCAATAATTATTCCAGCGAATGTGACAGTATCAGATGACCTGGCCTCCACAGTCCCCCGACCTCAATCAACTTGAGATGGTTTGGGATGAGTCGGACCGCATAGTGAAGGAAAAGCAGCCAACATGTGCACAGCATATGTGGGAACTCCTTCAAGAGTGTTGGAAAGGATTCCAGGTGAAGCTGGTTGAGAGAATGCCAAGAGTGTGCAAAGCTGTCATCAAGGTGGCTACTTGAAGAATCTCAAATATAAAACCCTTGAATGAGCAGGTGTTCTAAAACTTGACATTGCTCATCCTAATATTTATATATTTCTTAATTCCATTATTTTACTTTTAGGTATGTGTGTATTGTTGTGAATTGTTAGATAGTACTGCACTGTTGGAGCTAGGAACACAAGCATTTCGCTACACCCGCACTGACATCTGCTAAATATGTGTATGTGACCAACAACATTTTATTTTATTTGTTGGAACACTAATTGCCATTGTATCAGAACTGTATTGACTGTTTTACTGAAAATAAAAGTAGTCATGAGCTTGGTGTACATTTTTGGCAAAAATTTAAAATAATTTAAACAAAAATTCCAAGTGTCCCACTGTAGTCCACATGCCTACAGCTCTGTGCACTGACAGTATCACATGCAAAACTAGTAGCACATTTGATTATAATGACCTTTGAGTATGTGTTTGTGGGTGATACATCAAGTGCATGTAGCCAAATATCTCCGTAATTTCACAAGATATCAAAAACTGTTTGGGGAAACTCCAATCAGGTAAGTGATAGATGTCAAAGGTTGGAAATCCACTTTACTATCTCTTAATCTGGGGTTGCTGGGGTAAAGTTAATATTTTATATGAATTATATGAATATGCATGACTTGAGACTGCATTTGTTTACTGTGTTCTATTGGTTCTAGATGCACGGTTGAGAGTGCTTGCAGAGGGTGAGAGAGACATTTGGAGAGGAGTTAATGTGGACCTGATGAGCAATGAGGAGGATGGCCTGCCAAACGATAAACCAGTGTGGTTAGTCAAGCCCCTCAACTTCCGGATTGAAGTGCTCACTGCCCTTAGTCAAAAACTACAGAGCCGCTTGGAGAGAGATCAGAGCTACTTGGTGAGCCACACCACACGGATCAAATCTGGGGAGTTTTCATCAAGGCAACCTATATCCCACGGACCCCTCAACACTATAGCACCCGCTTGGCGCTGGGCCAAGCTGGATGACACCTGTCAGTGCTGTGCTTGATTCTTTTGTTGATCTTCACATTTTTAATAGGCTCGTTCATATTCCTCCATAAGAGGTATACCCCCCCACTCCCCTTTAACCCATGTTAGCAGGTAAGCACCAAATTCAAAATTCAAACATTTATGAAAGTGTTTTCAAAAGAATTGAGCTGAGTACTGGCAGGAGTCATCCAGCTTGGCCCAGGGCTAGACTCCATAGGGGTTACTTTAGTTCCAGGCCCTGCTTAGCCTAAATTAACATGCTATTACATGCTTTCTCCTGATATACAGAAATGAATTGTCATCCTTCAAAAAGTGTACTTGTGTGTTTTATTCAAGGAACTAAGAGTTGTTTTAGTAACCGATCGCTGCAGCTGTACATAGTCCATCGGTAAATAGCCCACCCAATTTACCTACCTCATCCCCATATTGTTTTTATTTATTTACTTTTCTGCTCTTTAGCACACCAGTATCTCTACCTGCACATGACCATCTGATCATTTATCACTCCAGTGTTAATCTGCTAAATTGTAATTATTCACTCCTATGGCCTATTTATCACCTACCTCCTCATGCCTTTTGCACACAATGTATATAGACTCTTTTTTTTCTACTGTGTTATTGACTTGTTTATTGTTTACTCCATGTGTAACTCTGTGTTGTCTGTTCACACCGCTATGCTTTATCTTGGCCAGGTTGCAGTTGTAAATGAGAACTTGTTCTCAACTAGCCTACCTGGTTAAATAAAGGTGAAATAAACAAAATGGCGATGCTGTGAGGTGCTGGGAAAAAACTTGATAGTGGTGCTTGAATTGTATTTCTGAAAATCTGTAGGAACCCTGATCTATGATACTATTAATAATAAAAAATAATTTAATGAATTCATTCCTAATTCACTGTAATTCATTCATTAATTTAATAATTAATTTTGTTTTTAATATACCGGTGACAGCCACTAAGGCAAGCTAGCAATAACTAGCATTAGCATTCAGTGGGGCAAATAATTATGCACAACCTTGACAAAGTGCAATTTACTGACATTTATGGGCGAGACGTGTGCAAATGTGTTTTGTCCTATATTTATTTTTATTTTTATTTTTTTATCCCAGCCCCCGTCCCCGCAGGAGGCCTTTTGCCTTTTGGTAGGCCGTCATTGTAAATAAGAATTTGTTCTTAACTGACTTTCCTAGTTAAATAAAAATACATTGAAAACATGGATGGAGATGTATTGCAACCGATGTCAAAGTTTCAAGATGTGTCCTGGTAAGTGGGTGGACGTTTATTGAACCGTTTTCGGACATATACATGTCCGTGCATGCCCGCACAGAAAAGTGATCCGTTATCAAAGATTTATGGTATGTGTGCAGGGCCGAGTATTACTGTACATGAGTGAGCAAATTTACAGAAACGATAGGTTTTCCAACTTGTGAACTGGAGTGTTTGACCTGGAGTGTTGTACCTTTTTATGCAGTGAATACTTGTTTTCAAATGTTATCCAAGATGATTATAAGCATATTAATTTAGTACAAAGCTGTTTATAATCGCTCACTACCAATTCACTTTCGCAAAATACACAGGCAAAAACTACATCGTGATCACTTTCTAAATTGGTTAATCTTAGGGTGTTTTGTCACCAAAGCCCCATATACTACCCACCACTGCGACTTGTACCCTCTCGTTGGCTGGCCCTCGCTTCATACTCGTCACCAAACACACTGGCTCCAGGTCATCTACAAGTCTCTGCTAGGTAAAGCCCCGCCTTATATCAGCTCACTAGTCACCATAGCAGCACCCACCCATAGCACACGCTCCAGCGCCAATTATTAATTTGGCCGCCACTGAAGCTGGAGACTCATATCTCCCTCACTAGCTTTAAGCACCAGCTGTCAGAGCAGCTCACAGATCACTGCACCTGTACATAGCTCATCTGTGAATAGCCCATCCAACTACCTCATCCCCATACTGTATTTTCTATTTATCTTGCTCCTTTGCACCCCAGTATCACTACTTGCACATTCATCTTCTGCACATGTACCATTCCAGTGTTTAATTGCTATATTGTAATTACTTCGCCACCATGGCCTATTTATTGCCTTACCTCTGTAAGGGAGTGCATAACTGGTGGCAGGAAAGTCAGGCGCAGGAGAGCAAAACTGGGTAATCAACGGAGCAGGTTTATTCATAAAACGACCGGAAACCAGAACAAACAAATGGGTACAAAACCCGTCGCGCACCAGAGAAAATGTGCATATGCACTTACAATCAACAATTCCGCACAAAGACATGGGGGGAACAGAGAGTTAAATACACAACAAGTAATGAGGGAAATGAGACCAGGTGTGTGGGAAGACAAGACAAAAGGAAAATGAAAAGATGATCGATGATGGCTAGAAGACCGGCGACACCGACCGCCGAGCGCCGCCCGAACAAGGAGAGGAACCGACTTCGGCGGAAGTCGTGACAACCTCCCCTATCCTACCTCATTTGCACATGCTGTATATATACTTGTTCTACTGTATTATTGACTGTATGTTTGTTTATTCCATGTGTAACTCTGTGAAGTTGTATGTGTCGAACTGCTTTGCTTTATCTTGGCCAGGTCGCAGTTGGAAAGCTAAAACGTAGAATTTGGCTATTTTGGAAGTTGGCTATTATTGTTTTGAGATGAAATATTTCATACATAGCTCCTTTACAGTTTAGAAATGAATGCACTTTGGGTATCTAGATCCACTATTTGAAAGTATTTGAACAGTCCCAACAGTCCCAAAGTCCCATATTCCTAGCAAGCAATGTCTACACTGAGTGTTCCAAACATTAGGAACACACCTTAGAGAAGCTGATACTCGCGACTGGTGACTTTCAGGAGCTGTGGCCCAGCATGAGGATTCAATACATTGTTCGGATGGATGGCCAAATATTTGCATCTCACAGGAGAGAGTCACACCTTATCTGTTGCAATCTCGGTGGTGAGACGTTCCCACAGAAGTCCTGGGGTCACTGACAGCAGTCGAGATGTGAAAACTGATGAAACTTGAATGGACTAAATTAGTGTTACTGTGAATTAAATTGTCATGTTTGGATTGTCTCAAGAGTTCATGAATATTGTAATTGTTATGGATTTACTGTTACAGGGAAACTGTTATTCTGTTCATCAGACAGCAGATAGTTCAAAGAGGAGCGACACGGGTGCGCTCCTATCATTTAAATTGAGTTGATTAGATTAGAATCCGGGTGTGTTTTCCTGCCTATTGTTTTATCTGGCAAAGTGAACAGAAATGTTAATTCAGGTTGGGTGTGAGTTTCTGCTTGAATTTGGTTAATTTTAAAGGGCAGGGTACTCATTCATACTCGTTAGCAAGCTCCTGTGTATATCACAAAGATCGTTTTTCTCTTAGAGATTGTTCTGAACTGAAGACACTTGTAACCACGTCAACTCTTTTTGAGATATAGTCATTAACTCTGTGTTATAATGTAATGTATCATGTATTTCATGTGCACTGTAATTGTTTGAGTGTTCATTCTTTCATGACTAATAAATCCTCTTAGTTGAGTAAATGCATTTCTCGTATTACAGGGTAATGATTTGATTTACTATATGTTTATAATTTAGTATGTCTGTTGGTAAATATAATTAGCACCCTACATAGTATATGCTTGGGTTCCAACATGACATCCCTGGTCTACTTGACTCAATAAATTATTGGTGGAACGTTTGTCACCAAGATTAGTAATTTGTTTCTAGCCTCTTAATAATTGCATAACGGATCAAGATAGACACATGTTCATTATAGTCATACTGAGAGGTGACGGAAGGCTCACTACCTTGACTAGATCCTCCAGAGACGTTCAGGGCCTGTTGCATTTATTCACATAATTTGTATTTATTTATTTTTTCCTTTATTTAACGAATACTAATGAAGTCAGATTGTTGAATGTAGTTTCTTTTTTTATTCAATAACATTTTCATTCAACTACTGTACATATATAACCTAGAAATTTCAGAACAGCCTCAATTCTTTGGGGAATGGACTCTACAAAATGTTGAAAGTGTTCCACAGGGATGCTGGCCCATGTTTACTCCAATGCTTCCCACAGTTGTCAAGTTGGCTGGATGTCCTTTGGGTGGTGGACCATTATTGATACACATGGGAAACTGCTAGGCGTTACAGTTCTGGACACAAACCAGAGCTCCTGGCAACTGCTATCATACCCAGTTCAAAGGCACTGACTCTGCTGATAGAAACTTTTACGTCCAACAATGAAAATAAAAAACATTTAAAACGTATTTTTTTATTCCATTTTTTTCCCCAAGAAAACTTGGGGGGCCAAATAAAACCACACACGGGCTAAATTCGGCCCGCGGGCCACCAGTTGGGGAACCCTGATATAAAGTATTAATTAATATAACTAAAACCCACAACCAAAGGTGTACACACCCCAAACAAAACCAGACCCTCAGCACCAAAACTGTTTCAACATGCTCAACCAACCCCCTTCCTCTCCATCCCACACATTTCACCAAATAGCCAAATAACTACCACTGATCAAGGGCATAGCACATATTTGTCCCACAATTGACCAAGGACTCTACTTGATTAAAAGCACCAAGTGTCTTTTGTCTCTCATATAGCCAAATACAATAAACCCAGGATCACTACAAACCCCTCACACCTGGGCCACACACACACACACACACACACACACACACACACACACACACACACACACACACACACACACACACACACACACACACACACACACACACACACACATACACACACACACACTCCATGCAGCAAAACCTACATCAAAGCCCTCCATATCAAAGTAAGCAGATCAAAGGTGTTTACACACCACACGTGCCACGTGGTAATCAAATTTAACTAACTAATTTCATTACCTCCTCATCAAAATTATCTTTACTGTGTGATTCAGGCCATTGACGTTCATCAATCACACTTGTTTTGTTGAGACACATATAGTCTCTGCATGTGAAGAGGTTAAATCAATGTTCAGGAGTGTAGCCCTCTCACGACGACCAAACAGGGATTATCTGATGACACGGCGGTCTGAGTTGCTAAGAATGCATTACGGCTACTTGGGTAAACAATAGCTTCAAAAACCCAATTATTAACCAGAGCAAATATATTGCATCAGTTACCAAGGCCTAATGTCCCTGCTTTAGTACTGATGAGCCCACACTTTGAAAAATATTATCCCCAGCACACAGAGCATACAAAAAGGAGACACTGTTTGACAAACACTCCAAGTCCCAGTGTAATTCACATGGGGCGACTTCTTTGATGTTAATGCGGCTTGCATGTAAGCCTCCACGCAGAGAGGAAACAGAGCTGGGCATGTACTTTGGCACATCAATCACTTATTTCAACTGAAAACATTTTGGACGTTTTTCATAAGAATTTGGCACCCTGTTGTGGTATTCTGGTGAGTAGCAAAACATGATTATTTACATTGACAATACGCCCTGATTGACAATCATTCAGGGCGTATAATAACCTTTTACTCTGGTACCATGATGTTTCCTAATTGCAGAGATTGATAAAGCAACACTATATATACAGAAGTATGTGGACACCCCTTCAAGTGAGTGGATTCGGCTATTTCAGCCACACCCGTTGCTCACAGGTGTATAAAATTGAGCACACAGCTATGCAATTACCATAGACAAACATTGGCATGAATGACCATACTGAAGAGCTCAGTGACTTTCAACGTGGCACCGTCATAGGATGCCACCTTTCCGATAAGTCAGTTCATCAAATGTCTGCCCTTCTAGACCTGCGCTGGTCAACTGTGTTGTTATTGTGAAGTGGAAACATCTAGGAGCAACAACGGCTCAGCCGTGAAGTGGTAGGAAACACAAGCTTACAGAACGATCTGAAGTGCGTAGCGTGTAAAAATAGTCTGTCCTCGATTGCAAACTGCCTCTGGAAGTAACATCATAAGAACTGTTCGTCGGGAGCATCATGAAATAGGTTTCCATGGCCAAGCAGCCGCTCACCGGCTGGAGTGGTGTAAAGCTCGCCGCCATTGTACACTAGAGCAGTGGAAACACGTTCTCTGGAGTGATGAATCACGCTTCACCATCTGGCAGCCCGACAGATGAATCTGGTTTTGGCGGATGACAGGATGTGCCAATTGTAAAGTTTGGTGGATGAGGAAGAATGGTCTGGGGCTGTTTTTCATGGTTCGGGCTTGGCCCCTTAGTTCCAGTGAATGGAAATCTTAACACTACAATGCTTCCAACTTTGTGACAACAGTTTGGGGAAAGCCCTTTCTTATTTCAGCATGACAATGCCCCTGTGCACAAAGTGACTTCCATACAGAAATGTGTGGAAGAAATCTTTATTTATTATATTAAATAGGCAAACCAGTTAAGAACAAATTATTATTTACAATGATGGGTTAACTGCCTTATTCAGGGGCAGAACGACCTTGTCAGCTCAGGGATTTGATCTAGCAACCTTTCAGTTACTGGCCCAACGCTCTAACCACTAGGCTACCTGTCGCCCCGAACTTAACTGGCCTACACAGAGTCCTGACCTCAACCCCATCAAACACCTTTGGGATGAATTGGAATGCCAACTGCGAGCCAGGCCTAAACGCCAAACATTAGTGCCCGACCTCACTAATTCTCTTGTGACTGAATGGAAGCAACTCCCTGCAGCAATGTTCCAGAATCTAGTGGAAAGCCTTCCCAGAAGAGTGGAGGCTGTTATACCAGCAAAGGGGGGGACCAACTCCATATTAATGTTCATGATTTTGGAATGAAATGTTCGACGAGCAGGTGTCCATATACTTTTGGTCATGTAGTGTAGCAACGTTGATAGAGGTCATTGCTCATGGAGATTTACCTTGGTCCAATTATAGCTAAACACTTGGAGCTGTCTTGGTATTGACACACAACTACAACCATTATTAACCAAACAGTTCATAAAGACTCACGTTGATAACTGATAATGAGAAACTGGAGTGTGTCAGTCCTGCCCAATATAGCTCATGTGCTTCTCTCAGTTTCTTTTTCTTTGAAATACAATGGACCAACAACCTAGAGTTCACTTTAATTAGATTAAACATGTGTTCCCTAAGAGAACAATACATATCCCAGCATTTGCATGACAATGCCCTCTAATTGTGTTTGGCTTAAGTCTTTTTTAATAGCCAAAGCGATGCTGCCTGTTTATATTCATAATGAATCAGGCTCGGAGTCCTCTCTTGGAAAACATTGTATCAAATTGCCCACTCTCACTGTTATTCAGGAGTGTCATTAACCCTCATGACTTTTATTGTGTCTTCTCTTTCCCTTAGGAATCAAATCCTAACACATTTGGATGAGGCATTACTGGGACTCTTTGTTTGGCCTAGATTGAAAGGAGTGCTGGCTGATTAAGTGGATGTGGCTCCCGCTGAGGTAAATGGGATTGTATAACTGGCAAGAGCTCCTCTGTAAGGTTGCTTACTTTGGCACGCCGTTATTGGACTTTAATAAGGATCCAGTCAGTCTGCTGGAAAGTAGTGAGGTCCTAGAATAACCTCCTGGCTGTGATGGTGATAGCCTGAACAATCTGCCTGACATTGGCAGCCTGAAAACAGCAGCTCGGGGCATGTTAAGGCCAAGTAAAGCCTCCACTGATTGCTTCTACTGGCGGCTGGCTACGCCCTGTCCTTCAAATACTCCTACCGGTTGATTTTGGTAACATGTACTGTTCATCATCAAACCACCACAACTCAGGGCTAGGGCAGACTGACCTATCAAAAACGCAGTGTTTTGGAAGAAAAAAAGCATTATGTTAAGAATGATCTCAGAAAAGGAAATAACATGTAGGGTCCATGCTTCTGTGTAGTCGAAGCAGAACATAATTTGTGCCTTTGTGAATTTGTCAACTGTAGAGCCTGACAGCTATCCCTTAAAGAGCCATGTTGTAGTGGTTTGGGGAATTGCCTGTTACTTCTGAGAATCCAACGCTTCCAAACGTCCTCCTATGATGGAGTTGGCTGGGAATTGTGAATGCATGTGCAAGTAGATTGGCAGGTAGCCTAAGAGCGCTGGGCCAGTAACCGAAAGGTCACTGGTCAATGTGACCTTGAGCAAGGCACTTAACCCTAATTGCTCCTGTAAGTCGCTCTGGATAAGCACGTCTGCAAAATGTAAAATGTAACGGGCGGCAGGGTAGCCTAGTGGTTAGAGCGTTGGACTAGTAACCGGAAGGTTGCGAGTTCAAACCCCCGAGCTGACAAGGTACAAATCTGTCGTTCTGCCCCTGAACAGGCAGTTCCCAGGCCGTCATTGAAAATAAGAATTTGTTCTTAACTGACTTGCCTGGTTAAATAAAGGTAAAATAAATAAAATAAAAATATGTCACATGTCCTTTTCAACCCAAACTACATTCTACAGCCCCACATTTACCATTAGGGTGCAGGACAGAATGATGGATTGTGCTGATCACTGACCTTTAGGAAAGGAGAGTCTTCAATCATTGCCATACTGTCATATTCTTATCTGAAGCCAGCCAAATAGAGATATGGTTGGTGACAACCATTTGCAAATGACAAGAATATGAAGCTCTCAAATATGTTTTTGCAAGCAAGTCAGACTTATGTTAAGAGATTAGCTCTAAAAAAAAATGGTTTTTAACCTACTTATACTGCAGGTACTACTACTACTACTACTACTACTACTACTACTAATGCTACTGCTACTGCTACTACTAACATTTGTCCATGTCTGCAAACTTGATAATAGTGCTCTGTAATTAGACATTCTGAAAGTACAGCATATGCGTGTTATGCATGTTGCACAATAGTGTGTGCAAGATAAATAGTTAATGAAGAATGTTATGCACATGTCTATGTTACAGCTACAGTGGATTCCCTCAATCAGGCCTAATTTGTTTGTGTTGGTCTCTCCCTGAAGCTGTGAGCTTAGCTGGGGCAGGTCAGTGTGCACAAGTTGGTAGGAATCGCTCAACACTGGCACACTAACCCTCACTGTCATCCAGTATTACGGTTCTGAACACGGCAGCCAGGCAAAGTTACACACGGCAGCCAGGCAAAGTTACACGGCAGTGAAGTCAGCTCAGACATTGCACTGGCGATTAAGGTCAACGCTGTCCAACACACACACATCGCCCATGAAGATCTGCCATAGCCAGTTACTATGGGCTGTCTCATAGGCTCTGGCTTAATCGTGTAGAGCTGGGAGACCAAATTAATTATGAACCATTGTGGAGGCAGATGCCTGACATGGTGGATATCGCATCTTTGGAAATGCGTAAATATAGAGATTTACATTCTGCTCAGGGTAAATGGCTAACATGACCCTTCCTACACTTGACAGTCAAATGCGAGCTCAAGGTCGCTTATTTATGCTGTTTATGCTAACCCGTTTGCTATCCCTTTAGCTTTACTTGCTATCTATGCGGCATAGTCATCTTTTCCTTTTCCAACCGTTTGCTTAATCCTTACTGGCATTTGAATATAGAATGTGTCAGGAAAAGGAAATCCATACACAAAGTGGACAGAGTACACATTTTAAATCCAGGTGTAGACAGACGCATTGTGTTCTGAACTCCATGAGAGGAACTCAATGATCTGAATACAAGAGCTGCATTAGCTGTCAGTTCTAGACACGCTAAAGGAATACAATGTGCTCAACTCTAAATCCTGTTGTGTAAACAAATAAAAAGGGTGCTTGGAATCAAAAATATAAAACATTGAAAAAGCTAGACACGGTCTATGAGACCAAATAAGCAATTCTGAACAGCAGACGTGAAAACTTTGGTGACATGATAAAGTGTCTTGGACTGTTATTGCGTAAGGCACATTTTTTTTGAAGGGTCATCCTGCACCTGCAAAGTAGATCAAAAATGAAAATAAATGAGAAATTGATGTTAAACTCATATTCCAGATTATCTGTAAATACAGTTGCTGTCTAACCAGTGATGATATTTGTCTCAGTTAAGTTAGCCTCTTTTCTGTTTAGTTTCTGGTATAAGAACCGTGGATGAGGTGAGGTTCTAAAGCCACATGTGTCAGAAGAAAATCTTCACTCAGGATTCAATTGCGGATTTACCCTAATCTTCTTCCCTTGATATAGTGTGTCTGGGTCTTCCCCTCAACTGTACTGCAGAAGGTATTGTTGCATTCAGGGGCAGCTCAATAGCTTTGTCAAGCTTTGGAGTGGAACAGGGGGAGGAGACATTCATTTTGATGCCATTCTGGTTTTTTTTTTATCCGGTGACTCATTCGCGGTAATCACTTTGAATGTGCAGGAGTTGTGGTTGCAATGAATAAATCATTGCCCATATTTCTCACATGACTGACATTGAACTGGCATTGTTTTCCCACCGCGGTTAACATATTTGACAGGGCGGCAGATAATTAGAGTGACTACCTGTCGTTTCTCACCTCCTCTGGTGGAGAGATGAGCGATTAATCTTCACACAACCAAATTCTAAATTAGCCTCTAACTGAAACGATGACAAAACTGTCAGGATAGTCATCCGGAGGCCTCTAAATACCTTGACTGTGCAGGTGTCCTACTGAGTTAGAAGTAGAATCATGCTTTGGGTTTAAAACACATTATTGGCACAACCCGCTGGCCACAGACGCCAATTCAACGTCTATTCCGCGTTGGTTCAATGTAATTTCATTGAAATGATGTGGAAGGAACGTTGATTCAACCAGTGTGCACCCAGTGGGAATCTGTTAATACAGGATGTTGGCACAGGTATGCTTTAAGATGACACATGTGGGGATGATATTGTTAATTAAAACACATTATTGATTCAAACTTTTTATTGGCACAAGATTACAGGAAGACAGAGAATAGTGAAATTTTAAACAATGTACCACATCTAGGAACAAATTGCTGTTGCTGCCTCTCTTATAGAGGGCATGCAGTGGGTAGCCAAGGCCACAGGGTACAAATTACTTTGATCGACATGACAGGACTTTGCAGCATAATTTGACTCTGGGAGAAAAAAAAACACCACTGCCCACATGCAGCGATGTGCAACACCTGCCGAAATGCTTTAAATGTGTTCCTAATGTCAGTGCTCCAAACCACACAGCAAAAGTCAAAAGATGTTCTGTCAAAAGGAGAGAGTAGAGTAGCTTCTGTGGGAGTCCTTGATTCTGTTCGTCTCAAAGCCCGTGACAATTAAATCATGAAAGTAAGCACATGAACACCATGCAGCAGTGCTGGTGGTTTTCAGAGCAGAATTCTTTCGTCTTAACCATTTTCAAACCGTTTTTCAACAAATTGACTCGCTTTAGACTAAAACAGAATCCCGCCGACATCGCTCTATCATTTTTATGTTTTTACATTTATCCAATCTCATAAGGCGTTTCAAGCCACTTGTCAAAAAAATCTTCTTTGTTTTCGCTTTCGGAAGTTAAACATCCACGGCTGCCCCTGAAGACAGTGACAGCTGGAAAGTGTGCGACGAATGACTTAATGATGCATTTGAGCTTTCATTGTGGCAAAACATGATGAATTTGAAATGACTTTTGTCACATTTACAGTCACGCAACCAGACGTGTTTCACCGAAACGTGCTGGGAAGCTTCCGCAGGCTCTGTGGAGGGTGAACGGCAATGCTTTATTTGAAACGTAATGTCACACGCAGTGCACGCCAAGGCTGAGTTCATGGGGTAATTAGAAAAGCTGAGAGTACCTTAGGCAGTGGAAACATCACTCCAGAAAAGTCACCTTGGGACCTACATCTGTTAAACCATATGTTATTGTGCAAGTTGTTTTCATTGAGACAATATGCGGAGCACTGGTGCATTTTTCTGCACAGCTCTGTTTTATGAACTCTCTATCAATGCCAGGAACAAAGAATTTGGTCAGAGTAATGATTACATCAATGTCGGAAGTTCCAGTGAGCTCGAGCACATTGGAGGCCAGCTACTTATGACTGTACTGCAAGGTTGTTCACAAAGGGCTGTTGAATAAATACAGTGACAGGCCAGGGATGTGAAAAGAACAGGCCACGCACTCAAAGAAAACCTCAATGGGTTTTATTCTCGACATGATTCAAAAGATACGTTTACTGTGAAAATGCCTGGAGATAATTACAGATCCCTTGTCATTTCTACATTCATGATTATCAATATTCTATGTGTTCTGTTCATTTTAAAGAGACACACTCAAGGGGCCGACTGTACCAGATGTTCCTGAGATTCCTTTTTGGTCACTTTGTCAACACTCTCACTTTTTGTTCCAAAAACAACTTCATCTGCGTCATTGCATCCAGGTTGACATTTATTGTCATGAATCTTGTTCTGGGGGCTGCAGTAAGATATTTCCCCTTAGATAGGCCAGCTGCAAAGTCAAATTGTCTATATTGTAAAGATTCATGGAAACAAACATTAGCTTTTTGGTCATAATTTAAGGTTGGAGTTAGGAGTTAGGGGTAGCAGTGTGGTTAAGGTTAGGGTTAGGTTTAAAATCAGATTTTGTGATTTTGTGGCTCAAACAATAACTTTATGTATTGTAGTTAACTGGAGTTGTTTGTATATCAAATTTGGATGCATGCATTTGAAATGGTATCAACCAATCCTCCACGGAGAGGAAATTGAAATTATAATTGGACAGTATTGCGTGTATTAGAGTGTGTGTGTGCAACTGTCTGTGTGTGTGTGCAACTACACATGCGTGCATGTGCACATTTGCATGCATGTGTGTGTGTGGAGGATTTTTTTTTTACTGCTGTGTTATGTTGTGTGTAAAGAAACCGAGCCAAGCCTATAATTTAGTTCATACTATGTTTGAGGCTCATTAACTGGATTAGTGGAGTGGACGCATGATGACCTCTTGATATGGACCAAAAGATTCATGTTACTACCAACCCCTCTTGCCAGAATTAATATAATTTGCTAATGTTTTCCTTTCAGAATAATATATTACCCACTCTCTCTTGCTTGTATATGACCAGATGAAATTAATAGAATCGGGGAGGCAAGAGCACAGTGCAATGAATACCCACAAACAAGTTTTATTGGTCTGCATGAGAGTGGGAAACCTTTACAGGAGACTCATTGAGATCCTACTGCTTGTATTAGATCACAAAGTGATTTAGAATGTTTAGCATAACGAAAATGTAGCATGTATGCTATTGTCAGTCAGTAATATACAGTACCAGACAACAGTTTGCACACACCTACTCATTCAAGGGTTTTTCTTAATTATTTACTATTTTCTACATTGTAGAATAAAAGTGAAGACATCAAAACTAAAACTATGAAATACAACATATGGAATCATGTAGTAACAAAGAAAGTGTTAAAACAAATCAAAATATATTTTAGATTTTAGATTATTTAAAGTAGCCACACTTTGTCTTGATGACAGCTTTGCAAACGCTTGGCAATCTCTCAACCAGCTTCATGAGGTAGTCACCTGGAATGAATTTAAATTATCAGGTGTGTCTTGTTAAAAGTTCATTTGTGGAATTATTGAATTATTCATTATTTCCTAGTTTTGATGTCCTCACTATTACTATACAATGTAGAAAATAATTACAAATAAATAAAAACCCTTGAATGAGTAACTTTTGACTGGTACTGTATGTCATTTAGCAGACGCTTTTATCCAAAGTGTCACGTTCGTCGTAGGAATTATCAGACCAAGGTGCAGCGTGATATGGTTTCCACATTTATTAACTGAAAACGCACAAAAACAATAAAGAATGAACGAAACGTGAAGACAATGGAGTGCTCACAGGCAACTACACATTAACAAAATCCCACAAACACAGGTGGGAAAAACAACTACTTAAATATGATCCCCAATTAGAGACAACGATTACCAGCTGCCTTTTATTGGGAATCATACAAAACACCAACATAGAAAAATAAACTAGAACACAACATAGACATAGATATACTAGATCACCCCCTAGTCACGCCCTGACCTACTACACCATAAAGAAACAATGGCTCTCTATGGTCAGGGAGTGACACAAAGTGACTTACGTCATCCGTGCATACATTTTACGTATGGGTGACAGCAGCAGAAATCGAACCGACGTCCCTTGGTGTTGCAGTAAAGATGAGCAAACAGGTAGATATACTAAGAGGGAGCTTGCATTACTAATGGATGTACGTCAACACCTGGACTCTTGTCTCTCCACACCCTTAACACAAATTTACTCGTTAGTTGTTGTTTCACATGATAGGGTCTCAACAGTTAGCCTTGCTGAAATATAGCTTTTCCCTCCCTCTTGAAAGACTTAGTGTCATCTTAGTGGCAAGAGCGCACGTCTTATGTTTTGCTGTGTTTAAGGAGCTACCTGTGAATATTTGTAACTTCTACCTTTACTTCTAAAATTGTTCTCTTGAATTACATTAGGGATTGATGGGGATTTTTGTCAAGTTTTATTTAAAACACAAAAATATTGACTGTTCTGACAAGGCTAACCTCTTGGATCCAGTTAGGTGAAGCACTAGCGTCTAGAGCATTGGGCCAGTAACCGAAAGGTCGCTGGTTCAAATACCTGAGCCAACAAGGTGAAAAATGTGTCCTTTAGCAAGGCACTTAACCCTAATTTGTAGCACAATACTACTTGGTTGACCCTGTAAAACAACACATTTCACTGCATCTGTCTGGTGTATGTGATAAAAAAAACCATAGGAACTACACTAAGACAAGACACACGCACTAAAAGGATTAGCTACTGGAATATGTACAGAGTGGGAATGTAAGTATACTGTTCCTGCTGTGTCATTCTTTTTCCTAATCTACTGTAGGTTTTCCATCGATTCACTATACGACAAACAACCATCTATTCACAGTGGTACTCAGAGTACTCCACCCTTGATGCAGACATCCATAGGCCTACAAGACAATAAATAATGCATGAAGTTTCTGTTCCCTTGTGAAAAACAGAACCAAAGCAACCGAGGCGATTCATTGTACTCAGGTTCGGCACGTTACATTACTTTTACATTAATGGGGCGGCAGTTAGCCAGCCTCGTGGTTAAGAGGTCACTGGTTCGAATCCCCCGAGCCGACTAGGTGAAGAATCTGCCGTTGTGCCCTTGAGCAATGCACTTAACTCTGATTGCTCTAAAATGTCAATGTAAATGTATGTGAGGCTTCCGGTTCCTATACAGCTGCTATATCTGATTAGTAAAGTAGACGTTGAGAGATGTGTCAGAGCATTATATATAAATAGATCAATTTCCCTCAATAAATAAAGAGATGCATTAAAACATCCCTAAGAGCAAGCACTCAGAACTCCATGTGGGGGTTGTTTGTCTCTACATTACCTACCTGGGGAAAGAACATTTCCTTGATGTATTATAGAATACTGCTAGCTCGCCATGTGCTGTGAGTTTCACCCGGTCAGATAAGAAAATAATTCTCTAAAGTCCCTATCGCTAAGGGTACAGTATCAGTACATTATCAGGTACTGTACATTTGGAGCTTGGGTAGGAGGGAGATACTGAGGAAGATAAGTCGTCACCCTACTCAGTAAGCTACTGTACATGAGCTTTGCCTTTACTTTGCTATATTTACCAATTCTTCTGGTGCCAAGGGATTCTCCTGATGGGCTGTGGCATGCCAGACCAGCTGTCCTCTCATCTCTCTTGATTTATGGCAACTACCTGTGACAGAAAAGCAAAGGCACCCTGCAACCCCTTATGAATTTGCAAAAGTGCACTAGAACAGCAATCTAATTGATCCACGAGACTCTGGAAAAGCCAAGGATGAAACCCTGAATCTCAAACAGGTATTCAATCAAGACAGAAGCTTAGCTTGGGATATAAGCGCATAACTAAACGTTTTATTGACAATGATGCATAATTTACCCCCAAAAAGTTTAGAGTTACAGGCACGCATTTAAAATTGGGATTAGGCCCTTGGTAAGTCACAACTACTTATTAAGACATTAAAATGATGATGGACAAAAAGACAGCCTACCTGTACTAGCCATAGGAAATTGTGCCAGCTGCTGCAAATCAAGTTATGTTTACACACATAAAAAGAGAGATATGGCACTCCCCAGAGCTTGTTTGAGGGGCAGATTTACTGCAGCCCAGGTCAATAAACCAAAATCTTACTGGATATAATATTCAGGATTTACCAGTCATTCAATCACAAAACAGTCTAGCTACGTGCTACAGGCTTCTGTGGAGTTAAAATTTAGATGACAATTTACATCCAGAAGCAACGATATGTCGTCGTACTGTGCCAGGCTTTGTTTAGAGCCTCTGTAATCAGCATCCTCTGGTCTCGGCAGGGCAGCAATAACACCAGTGGAACCTTAGTGCCTCTGCTGAGCAGCTTCTCAATCAGTCCCTGACACAAACATGGAGCCTTTCTCCAAATGGATCCTTCTGTATGTGCGGCTAGCTGGAATGAGCCACTCCCCTCCTCTTCCCTAACCATGTATTGGTGAATGGTGCGGCTTGCCATTGAGTTCCGTCATTAAAAAAATTACATGTAAACAACTGAAATTCCAAACATGTTTCCTTCAAATCTGGGTATGCAGTATTTCAGAGAGTTTCTGCAGGTGTGAATTACAAATCCATTTTTTTTGACGAATGACAACTATTGTGTGCCAGGCTGTGTGTCTGAGTGAGAGAGCAAGGAAAGGAGAGATAGTGTTAGTGTGTCTGTGTGCAAAAGTGTTGATTAATTTATTTCTCCTGAAACAATCTATATGCAAATTGGACCTCTCTATCTATATGTTCCAGCCTATAATGAGGCTAGAATTTAAATGACCTGGTTGCATTTGATTCGTTCTGAGAACAAAGTTAAAAATAGAAGGAGAAAGACTTCAGCATAAACAAACTGAAATTATTGAGACTTCAGCATAAACAAACTGAAATTATTGCTATGAAGGAACACAGTACTCTTAGGACTGCCACAGATGGCTCTGAATACTACATTCTGAACCAATACCAATCTGGTTAGAGTAGGGCCTAGCATTTCTGATTAGCTCTCAGATGGATGGTACACTGCTATCCTCATGCTGTGGAGTTTCCCAACTTCAGTCCTCGACAGTACACGTTTGTATTATATCCCTGGACAAGCACACCTGATTCAATTAGTCAACTAATCATCAAGCCCTAAATGAGTTGAATGAGGTAAGTTTGTCCCGGGCTACAACAGAAATGAATGCTATTTGAGGTACCGGAGGACTGGAGTTGGGAAACACTGCTGTGGAACAATAGTGAAACGCATTGTGTGGAGTATTTGTTGCAGTCTGTCAGGAGGCATTCACAAACTGCTCAGAGCCTTCTCACCTGCAGGAATGACTTCTCTCAGAAAGGCTTGACTGCACAGGTTTGTTGGTTGAGTGGATGCCTCGGCTGCACCTGGGGAGAGCACACCCCCGACCTGTCTCTCGGCTACAAATAAAAGTAAATGTCAAACAAATTGTTAATATGCACAGACAGATACACCGAGACTAACTACACTGATAGGATGACATTTCCTCATTTTAAATTGGGTGCAGGGGGAAAAAAATAAATCTTGCAAGCTGTACAGAGCGATTTAATGTTTTCCATTTTTGTTATAGAGTACCTCTGACACATAGAGGTGTGCTTTGAATGCAAATGTGCGCTGGTTATATAACCAGTAACACATCTATTTCTTAATCTTTTAGAGTGTAAGTCAGCTTCACATGCAGACATTAAGTTACCAAACGATACTATGTTTATAATGCTGCCTTCTAACCTTGAAACTTACTGCTGGGTGGATTCTATCTATTTGCTTTTTCCCTTCTCTCCCTCTGCGAATACAAATTCTGTAAGCCGCCAGATCATTTCCATTCGCCAGACAAGCATTGTATCCAATACCTTGAACGGAGTCTAGAATAAAGAAGTCTCAAGCAATAACAATCAATTCAGTTGTGGCGCCAAGCCATAACTCCTGGCCCCTGTGTTATTGCTGCAAAGATACAATACCTCTCCACACACGGAACCACAGGCCATTTCCAATGAGAGATAATAGCACATTGTGCTCCCATTATCAGATATATTAAACAGAACCTGATGCCATATCAGAGCTAAAATGTAATCACTGCTGTGGGATGTGGCACTGCATATCTCTAGATTGGAGAGTCCTTGGCCCGAGCTATGTTTCCCCATTAGGTTGATAGTGTTCTTCAGGGAACAAGACTTACTTAAAGCTGATTTCAGTGCAGTAAAAACACTATCAAACACAGTGAAATGCTTCATTTGCAAGTTCTACCCAAAAGTGCAGTAATCAATATCAAAATACTATGACTAATTATTTTTTTAAATATATATATATATATATATATATATATATATATATATATATATATATATATATATAAACTCAGCAAAAAAATAAACATCCTCTCACTGTCAACTGCGTTTATTTTCAGCAAACTTAATTAACTATGAGTAAATTAATTATGAGCAAATATTTGTATGAACATAACAAGATGAGACAGATGAGGCATGAACTGAACGAGTTCCACAGACATGTGACTAACAGAAATGGAATAATGTGTCCCTGAACAAAGGGGGGTCAAAATCAAATGTACAGTGCCTTGCGAAAGTATTCGGACCCCTTGAACT
The DNA here is from genome assembly GCF_013265735.2 of Oncorhynchus mykiss. Taxonomy (NCBI): domain Eukaryota; kingdom Metazoa; phylum Chordata; class Actinopteri; order Salmoniformes; family Salmonidae; genus Oncorhynchus; species Oncorhynchus mykiss. The sequence continues at coordinate 22,833,242 of NC_048579.1, forward strand.
TTGCGACCTTTTGCCACATTTCAGGCTTCAAACATAAAGATATAAAACTGTATTTTTTTGTGAAGAATCAACAACAAGTGGGACGAATCATGAAGTGGAACGACATTTATTGGATATTTCAAACTTTTTTAACAAATCAAAAACTGAAAAATTGGGCGTGCAAAATTATTCAGCCCCTTTACTTTCAGTGCAGCAAACTCTCTCCAGAAGTTCAGTGAGGATCTCTGAATGATCAAATGTTGACCTAAATGACTAATGATGATAAATACAATCCACCTGTGTGTAATCAAGTCTCCGTATAAATGCACCTGCACTGTGATAGTCTCAGAGGTCCGTTAAAAGCGCAGAGAGCATCATGAAGAACAAGGAACACACCAGGCAGGTCCGAGATACTGTTGTGAAGAAGTTTATAGCCGGATTTGGATACAAAAAGATTTCCCAAGCTTTAAACATCCCAAGGAGCACTGTGCAAGCGATAATATTGAAATGGAAGGAGTATCAGACCACTGCAAATCTACCAAGACCTGGCCGTCCCTCTAAACTTTCAGCTCATACAAGGAGAAGACTGATCAGAGATGCTGCCAAGAGGCCCATGATCACTCTGGATGAACTGCAGAGATCTACAGCTGAGGTGGGAGACTCTGTCCATAGGACAACAATCAGTCATATATTGCACAAATCTGGCCTTTATGGAAGAGTGGCAAGAAGAAAGCAATTTCTTAAAGATATCCATAAAAAGTGTTGTTTAAAGTTTGCCACAAGCCACCTGGGAGACACACCAAACATGTGGAAGAAGGTGCTCTGGTCAGATGAAACCAAAATTGAACTTTTTGGCAACAATGCAAAACGTTATGTTTGGCGTAAAAGCAACACAGCTCATCACCCCGAACACACCATCCCCACTGTCAAACATGGTGGTGGCAGCATCATGGTTTGGGCCTGCTTTTCTTCAGCAGGGACAGGGAAGATGGTTAAAATTGATGGGAAGATGGATGGAGCCAAATACAGGACCATTCTGGAAGAAAACCTGATGGAGTCTGCAAAAGACCTGAGACTGGGACGGAGATTTGTCTTCCAAAAAGACAATGATCCAAAACATAAAGCAAAATCTACAATGGAATGGTTCAAAAATAAACATATCCAGGTGTTAGAATGGCCAAGTCAAAGTCCAGACCTGAATCCAATCGAGAATCTGTGGAAAGAACTGAAAACTGCTGTTCACAAATGCTCTCCATCCAACCTCACTGAGCTCGAGCTGTTTTGCAAGGAGGAATGGGAAAGAATTTCAGTCTCTCGATGTGCAAAACTTATAGAGACATACCCCAAGCGACTTACAGCTGTAATCGCAGCAAAAGGTGGCTCTACAAAGTATTAACTTAAGGGGGCTGAATAATTTTGCACCCCAATTTTTCAGTTTTTGATTTGTTAAAAAGTTTGAAATATCCAATAAATGTCGTTCCACTTCATGATTGTGTCCCACTTGTTGTTGATTCTTCACAAAAAAATACAGTTTTATATCTTTATGTTTGAAGCCTGAAATGTGGCAAAAGGTCGCAAAGTTCAAGGGGGCCGAAGACTTTCGCAAGGCACTGTAACAGTCAGTATCTGGTATGGCCACCAGCTGCATTAAGTACTGCAGTGCATCTCCTCCTCATGGACTGCACCAGATTTGCCAGTTCTTGCTGTGAGATGTTACCCCACTGTTCCACTAAGTCACCTGCAAGTTCCCGGACATTCCTGGGGGGAATGGCCCTAGCCCTCACTCTCCAATCCAACAGGTCCCAGAGGTGCTCAATGGGATTGAAATCAGGGCTCTTCGCTGGCCATGGCAGAACACGGACATTCCTGTCTTGTAGGAAATCACACACAGAACGAACAGTATGACTGGTGGCATTGTCATGCTGGAGGGTCATGTCAGGATGAGCCTGCAGGAAGGGTACCATATGAGTGAGGAGGATGTCTTCCCTGTAACACACAGTGTTGAGATTGCCTGCAATGACAACAAGCTCAGCCCGATGATGCTGTGACACACCGCCCCAGACCATGACTGACCCTCCACCTCCAAATCGATCCCGCTCCAGAGTACAGGCCTCGGTGTAACGCTTATTCTTTTGACTATAAGCGTGAATCCGACCATCACCCCTGGTGTGACAAAACTGCTACTTGTCAGTGAAGCGCACTTTTTGCCAGTCCTGTCTAGTCCAGCAACAGTGGGTTTGTGCCCATAGGCGACGCTGTTGCCGGTGATGTCTGGTGAGGACCTGCCTTACAACAGGCCTACAAGCCCTCAGTCCAGCCTCTCTCAGCCTATTGCGAACAGTCTGAGCACTGATGGAGGGATTGTGCTTTCCTGGTGTAACTCGGGCAGTTGCTGTTGCCTGTACCTGTTCAGCAGGTGTGTTGTTCGGATGTACCGATCCTGTGCATGTGTTTTTACACGTGGTCTGCCACTGCGAGCATGATCAGCTGTCTGTCTTGTCTCCCTGTAGCGCTATCTTAGGTGTCTCACAGTACAGACATTGCAATTTATTGCCCTGGCCACATCTGCAGTCCTCATGCCTCCTTGCAGCATGCCTAAGGCATGGTCATGCAGATGAGCAGGGACCCTGGGCATCTTTCTTTTGGTGTTTTTCAGAGTCAGTAGAAAATCCTCTTTAGTGTCCTAAGTTTTCATAACTGTGACCTTAATTGCCTACCGTCTGTAAGCTGTTAGTGTCTTAACGACCGTTCCACAGTTGCATGTTCATTAATTGTTTATGGTTCATTGAACAAGCATGGGAAACAGTGTTTAAATCCTTTACAATGAAGATCTGTGAAGTTATTTGGATTTTTATGAACTATCTTTGAAAGACAGGGTCCTGAAAATAAACGCAGTTGACAGTGAGAGGACGTTTCTTTTTTTACTGAGTTTATATACAGGTGAAGTCGGAAGTTTCCATACACTTAGGTTGGAGTCCACTCCACAAAATGCTTGTTAACAAACTATAGTTTTGGCAAGTCGGTTAGGACATCTACTTTGTGCATGACACAAGTAATTTTTCCAACAATTGTTTACAGACAGATTATTTCACGTATATTTCACTGTATCACAATTCCAGTGGGTCAGAAGTTTACATACACTTAAGTTGACTGTGCCTTTAAACAGCTTGGAAAATTCCAGAAAATGATACAATGGCTTTAGAAGCTTCTGATAGGCTGGTTGAGATCATTTGAGTCAATTGGAGGTGTACCTGCGGATGCGTTTCAAGGCCTACCTTCAAACTCAGTGCCTCTTTGCTTGACATCATGGGAAAATCAAAAGAAATCAGCCAAGACCTCAGAAAAAAATAGTAGACCTCCACAAGTCTGGTTCATCCTTGGGAGAAATTTCCAAACGCCTGAAGGTACCACGTTCATCTGTACAAACAATAGTACGCAAGTATAAACACCATGGGACCGCGCAGCCGTCATACCGCTCAGGAAGGCGAGGCGTTCTGTCTCCTAGAGATGAATGTACTTTGGTGTGAAAAGTGCAAATCAATCCCAGAACAACAGCAAAGGACCTTGTGAAGATGCTGGAGGAACAAAAGTATCTATATCCACAGTAAAACGAGTCCTATATCGACATAACCTGAATGGCTGCTCAGCCAGGAAGAAGCCACTGCTCCAAAATGGCCAGGAAAAAGCCAGACTACAGTTTGCAACTGCACATGGGGACAAAGATCGTACTTTTTGGAGAAATGTCTTCTGGTCTGACGAAACAAAAATAGAACTGTTTGGCCATATTGACCATCGTTATGTTTGGAGGAAAAAGGGGGAGGCTTGCAAGCCAAAGAACATCATTCCAACCATGAAGCACGGGGGTGGCAGCATCATGTTGTGGCGGTGCTTTTCTGCAGGAGGGACTGGTGCACTTCAAAAATAGATGGTATCATGAGGCAAGAAAATTATGTGGATATATTGAAGAAACATCTCAAGACATCTGTCAGGAAGTTAAAGCTTGGTCGCAAATGGGTCTTCTAAATGGACAATGACCCCAAGCATACTTCTAAAGTTGTGGCAAAATGGCTTAAGGGCAACAAAGTCAAGGTATTGGAGTGGCCATCACAAAGCCCTGACCTCAATCCCATAGAAAATTTGTGGGCAGAACTAAAAAAGCATGTGCGAGCAAAGAGACCTACAAACCTGACTCAGTTACACCAGCTCTGTCAGGAGGAATGGGCCAAAATTCACCCAACTTATTGTGGGAAGCTTGCGAAAGGCTACCTGAAACGTTTGACCCAAGTTAAACAATTTAAAGGCAATGCTACCAAGTACTAATTGAGTGTATGTAAACTTCTGACCCACTGAGAATGTGATGAAAAAAACAAAAGCTGAAATAAATCATTATCTTTACTATTATTCTGACATTTCACATTCTTAAAATAAAGTGGTGATCCTAACTGACCTAAAACAGGGAATATTTACTAGGATTAAATGTCAAGAATTGTGAAAAACAGAGTTTAAATGTATTTGGCTAAGGTGTATGTAAACTTCCGACTTCAACTGTATATACAGTACCTGTCAAAAGTTTGGACACACCTACTCATTCAGGCCTTGTAAGTTAAAATGTACCCATTGATTCTTGAAGAATATAACTTATAAAATCCTTAGTTCAACTGTCATATGCCATCAGAAGCCCAAAATATGTTTGTTTTACTCCAATGTTTGTAAACAAAGTAAATGTAAACAAACTCTATATAGCCCCAAAATATGGTTAAAACTATTATTTTGGTGTCTTTGCATACAATTTAATGTCAATTTTGGTCGAGAAGGAATTCCAGGAAAACTGTATCACTCAGTTTTGGATGTAGTGGGGCACAAACCTGTGGAAAGGGAATTGAAATGGCATTCATACCCTCCTGAGTCATTGGCTTTATTGCAACTCTGACCTAAAGGTAAGGAAAAATAAATTGGTTCACATCAGCTTTGATGTTAGACAAACATCTGCCCTTGTTTGGATTATAGCATTGTCACGTAACCACTGAGAGCGAGGGAGACATTTCTCCCTGATAGCTGTAGATGTATGATCACCCATCTATGGCTGATGTGTTCCACAAGTAAACTAATCCTAATCCTTAGTAGACCATTTGACGGATGAGCATCCCAAATTCAGATGTTCCCCGTCCCCGTAAACTTTAGCTGTAGTAACATCAAGAAAGCTCCATACATATATCAGTGCATGTCAAATGTATTCTGGATGACGGTAGCAACCCACTGGTCACAGACGTCAGTTCAAAATCTAGATTTGGTTAAATTGTCAACTAATGTGAATTCAACGTGAAATCCCCCCCAAAAATCATCATGTCATTGGATTTAGGTTAAAAGTTGGGTGAAAAAATTACGAAATGCCCTTAAGTTGATGACGTTTTTGCAAATCCAATGAGTTGTCAACGTTCATTCAACATCATCACATTGATTGTCTGGGTTGAAATAACGTGGAAACAATGTTGATTCAACCAGTTTTTGTCCCAGTGGGAAGTCTCATTTTGTATGGCCAAGAGAATGTTCTATGTACATGGTGACATTTTGTCTCGGTATCGATGATTTATGACAACATTATGTGCCGCCCAGCATGGAAGAGTATGAATTCAATTCATTCAAATTCCAAGAGGAAGGATGATACCTTTTATTTAAGGTCTAGTACTTTTACACTGTGGAGATGTATTCCAATTTTAATTTGTCACCAATGTCATCTGGCTGTTTGCACAATAAGGTAAATAAGTTATTCTTCAATATCAGTATGCGGTGTAATGCAATAAATGCAAGCCAAACTCTTTCAGATGTCTGAGGAATATGAGGAAGAGCTGTGCTGAAGCAGTAAAGGTATTTTCATTATTGACATCCTCCAACACATAGAAAATCCTCGGCTGCCACTATACTCTAGTTGTTTTTGTGTTATTTCCAGTAGGTAAAGTAGAGAAAAAATATCCACCATTTACTGATGAAAGACCTTGTAAATCTCGGCGGTGAAGTGTTGATTAAAAGAGACGGGGAAGGCTAAGCATGGGAGAACACATGGCAGACCCACTGATTACTGGCTTCATGAGGCCAGGCCGTCTCCCATCGATTTAGGAAAGTTTACTCCCATAGTCTCCCATGAGGTGTTACAGCAATTACACCGTGGATGCACTAACCTTCAAGCCAGCATTTTTCAGTCTTGATTTCTTGTAAATTTACAATTTACATAAAAAGGTTTGGTTTTCAACTGTAAACTGTTAGCTACAATTGTTTGAAAGGCTTGGTTTATGAAAAAAATGGATGCGACAAGGTGGGTCCCTTTAACCTTTTGTCTTGTTTATCAAAAGGATGTGGCAAAGCGAGCAATGAACAGGAGGACCTCCACGGCACTGAACCTCAACTAGAGAACATTTTTGGTAAAGATACAGGTTCTATTGGTTGTTTGTAGGAAGGCTGTCTGTCTGTTTGAGCTCTGTGTCCATCTACACACTCCTTGGATTCTCTCAGCCACACGTTTGTTCTCTCCTCCCACTGAAGTCTGGATAAGATATTACTCTTTCCCTTTGAATGTGCCAATCACATTCTTGTGGGCCTGGTGTCCTACAGACTCACTCCATCCATTGAAGATTAGGCCTTCATTAAAAAATAATCTAAGGGATTTGCTATGAGAGGCCAACTGACTACTAAACTCATCTTGCCTTGTCATCTGAGGTTCCGGAAGGCAGAGAGAGACATCTGATTTTCAGAGTATTTTCGATGGTGCTTATTATTCATCTCTTCGACTTGAAAAAACTACTCTGACATTGAGTGTTTTCAACCTTCCATTAGAATAGGGCTGCACTGCACTCCACTTGTATTTACAATAATCATTGTGAATTGTACAATTGTACTTTTCATAGTATATATATATTTTTTTTTTTAACAATTATACTTTTGTGGGGGGGCAATTAGCCGACAGCAACAGCTAGTCTTACTTAAGGTCCGACACATAATGAAAAGATATTACAGACAAAATACTTTACAAATGACAAACATTTAAAAACATTAACATGTAGTGTGTGTGTGTGTGTGTGTGTGTGTGTGTGTGTGTGTGTGTGTGTGTGTGTGTGTGTGTGTGTGTGTGTGCGCGCGTGTGTGTGCATCTATCAGTTACACATACTGTACATGTCAGTACATCCACACAAGTAGGTCACACGTGGGGGAGGCGTTGTGCCGTGAGGTGTTGCTTAATTAGATGGAAGGGAGTTCCATGCAATCATGGCTCTGTATAATACTGTACATTTCCTTTAATTTGTTCTTGACCTGGGGACTGTGAAAAGACCCTTGGTGGCATGTCTGGTGGGGTAAGTGTGTGTGCCAGTGCTGTGTGTAAGTTGACTATGCAAACCATTTGGAATTTCCAACACATTAAGGTTTATTGTAAAAACTAGAAGCAATGCAGTCAGTTTTTCCTCAACTCTTAGCCAAGAGAAACTGGGAGCATATTATCAATATTATTCCTCTGATTACAATGAAGAGCAAATCGTGTCACTCTGTTCTGGGCCAGCTGCAGCTTAACTAGGTCCTTTTTTGCAGCACTTTAACCATATGACTGGACAGTAATCAAGATAAGATAAAAATCAACGATGAATCCACATTTTCACTGTTAGTCATGAAGGTTGCATTTTCTCTGCATGTTGAACAACTACACACTGTACTGCAACACATTTCGATACCGTTTCAAAATAGAACACAAATAGATAACTTGATACATCAACAATCTAATAGCCTGTGAATCAAGGGAAGCAAGGCATGGCTTGATATTCTTCTGTGAGAGCGACACTGAGTACATATCCAAGTCATGTCTGTAGGAAGCAAAAACTGGTGAATAACCTTGCCACCAGCATTCTATGCCAAGGCTTCATTTAGTAGATTGGGAATAATTTGTGCTGCATATCAATTGCCCTGATCCACTGTAAAGGCTATGGAGGTTTACCTTGCTGTCAGCGGAAAAAAAGAATGGTTCCTCCTGCTCAATAAAGCCTACGCTTGCCCTCACACTCTGAATATTTCAGCTGCGGGTGTCACATAAATCAATGCAACCCTTAAGTGAATCAATAGCGTTTGATTAGAAATGAAAATCAAGTGTTTTGGGGTTCACACACTGCACTCACTCAAATCCGGCATCCTGGTAAGGGGCACGACTGGATACAACCGTCCAGACAGTTCACTTCAATTCCACAGATCAAAGACAGTTTAATTTGAAATCACTGCATAATCATTTAAATCTCTTATTGGGGGAGTGAAAATTCTGAAAATAATGTTTAGTCGGTTTACGAGGGTGGAGACTTTGCAAACCGGAACTGTCCATTTCTAACACGCATAGATCCAGAACTTAATCACGCAGCTGACCAAATAGTTTAACCAAGATTAGACTGCTCTAAGGAGAGACTTCTATTCACAAGTTAGTTTTGGTAGCTAAGTCACTACCAAGAAATGCTTATGTTAGAATTTTCAGACTAAAAACTAGATTTTTTACTTTATTTTACTCTGAGGTTGTCTATCACTCTAGTTACATATCACACTAGTACATCAGTGTAACTGTTCTGTAATAAAATGTTCAATATATTTTCTTAAACATCCTGTAAAGATTGTCGTCGGGAGAAGGAGAAGAGGACCAAGGTGCAGCGTGGTAAGTATTCATAATACTTTTAATAAATACGAATACTTGAACCAAAAAACAACAACACGACAAATGAACAGTTCTGCAAGGTGCAATACACACAAAACAGAAAACAACTACCCACAACCCATAGTGGGAAAACAAGTAAGCATGGTTCTCAATCAGAGACAACGACAGACAGCTGTCCCTGGTTGAGAACCATACCCGGCCAAAAACAAAATACAAAAACATAGAAAAAAGATCATAGAACGCCCACCCTAGTCACACCCTGGCCTAACCAAAATAGAGAATTAAAAGTCTCTCTATGGCCAGGGTGTGACACATCCTCTGCTTATTGTTTAACCATTGGTATGTTCTAGGGGCCATTTTGAGACCTTAAATAATGCACTATGCAGAAATAGCTCTGCCATTTCCTGGTTGCTAAAATTCAAATAGTTCACCCAATTTCAGTTTATGTGAAAAAAGAAGCAAGTGTAGTGTAGAGAATCATTGTACCATTCAAACCGATGTTAAATATAATTTCCGTAAACAACACTATTGCATTTTCAGGTGTTTAAGTGTTTAAAGGTGGTGTACAAAACCCAAAGTAAAACCTAGAACAGATCTACCACTTCTTAGACCTCCTTTCAATCAGAATGACATATCTATAATACACAGTGCCTTGCCAAACTATTCATATTTTGTATTTCCTATTTTGTTGCATTACAACATATAATTTATATGGATTTTTATTTGGATGTCATGTAATGGACATATACAAAATAGCCAAAATTGGTGAAGTTAAATGAAAAAACGTAAGAATGTAATAAAACATAAAAATGGAAAAGTGGTGCGTGCATATGTATTCACCCCCTTGCTATGAAGCATCTAAATAAGATCTGGTGGAACCAATTACCTTCAGAAGTCACATAATTTGTTAAATGAAGTCCACCTGTGTGCAATCTAAGTGTCACATGATCTGTCACATGATCTCAGTATATATATATATATATATATATATATATATATATATACAGTGCCTTGCGAAAGTATTCGGCCCCCTTGAACTTTGCGACCTTTTGCCACACTTCAGGCTTCAAACATAAAGATATAAAACTGTATTTTTTTGTGAATAATCAACAACAAGTGGGACACAATCATGAAGTGGAACGACATTTATTGGATATTTCAAACTTTTTTAACAAATCAAAAACTGAAAAATTGGGCGTGCAAAATTATTCAGCCCCCTTAAGTTAATACTTTGTAGCGCCACCTTTTGCTGCGATTACAGCTGTAAGTCGCTTGGGGTATGTCTCTATTAGTTTTGCACATCGAGAGACTGAAATTTTTTCCCATTCCTCCTTGCAAAACAGCTCGAGCTCAGTGAGGTTGGATGGAGAGCATTTGTGAACAGCAGTTTTCAGTTCTTTCCACAGATTCTCGATTGGATTCAGGTCTGGACTTTGACTTGGCCATTCTAACACCTGGATATGTTTATTTTTGAACCATTCCATTGTAGATTTTGCTTTATGTTTTGGATCATTGTCTTGTTGGAAGACAAATCTCCGTCCCAGTCTCAGGTCTTTTGCAGACTCCATCAGGTTTTCTTCCAGAATGGTCCTGTATTTGGCTCCATCCATCTTCCCATCAATTTTAACCATCTTCCCTGTCCCTGCTGAAGAAAAGCAGGCCCAAACCATGATGCTGCCACCACCATGTTTGACAGTGGGGATGGTGTGTTCAGGGTGATGAGCTGTGTTGCTTTTACGCCAAACATAACGTTTTGCATTGTTGCCAAAAAGTTCAATTTTGGTTTCATCTGACCAGAGCACCTTCTTCCACATGTTTGGTGTGTTACCCAGGTGGCTTGTGGCAAACTTTAAACGACACTTTTTATGGATATCTTTAAGAAATGGCTTTCTTCTTGCCACTCTTCCATAAAGGCCAGATTTGTGCAATATTCGACTGACTGATTGTTGTCCTATGGACAGAGTCTCCCACCTCAGCTGTAGATCTCTGCAGTTCATCCAGAGTGATCATGGGCCTCTTGGCTGCATCTCTGATCAGTCTTCTCCTTGTATGAGCTGAAAGTTTAGAGGGACGGCCAGGTCTTGGTAGATTTGTAGTGGTCTGATACTCCTTCCATTTCAATATTATCGCTTGCACAGTGCTCCTTGGGATGTTTAAAATTGGGAAATCTTTTTGTATCCAAATCCGGCTTTAAACTTCTTCACAACAGTATCTCGGACCTGCCTGGTGTGTTCCTTGTTCTTCATGAAGCTCTCTGCGCTTTTGACGGACCTCTGAGACTATCACAGTGCAGGTGCATTTATACGGAGACTTGATTACACACAGGTGGATTGTATTTATCATCATTAGTCATTTAGGTCAACATTGGATCATTCAGAGATCCTCACTGAACTTCTGGAGAGAGTTTGCTGCACTGAAAGTAAAGGGGCTGAATAATTTTGCACGCCCAATTTTTCAGTTTTTGATTTGTTAAAAAAGTTTGAAATATCCAATAAATGTCGTTCCACTTCATAATTGTGTCCCACTTGTTGTTGATTCTTCAAAAAAAATACAGTTTTATATCTTTATGTTTGAAGCCTGAAATGTGGCAAAAGGTCGCAAAGTTCAAGGGGGCCGAATACTTTCGCAAGGCACTGTACACCTGTTCTGAAAGGCCCCAGAGTCTGCAACACCACCAAGCAAGCGGCACCATGAAGACCAAGAAGCTCTCCAAACAGGTCAGGGACAAAGTTTTGGAGAAGTACAGATCAGGGTTGGTTTATAAAAAAATATCTGAAACTTTGAACATCCCATGGAGCACCATTAAATCCATTATTAATAAATGGAAAGAATATGGCACCACAACAAACCTACCAAGACTCACAGACCAGGCAAGGGGGGCATTAATCAGAAAGGCAATGAAGAGACCAAAGATAACCCCGAAGGAGCTGCAAAGCTCCACAGCTGAGATTGGAGTATCTGTCCATAGGACCACTTTAAGCCGTACACTCCACAGAGCTGGGTTTTACGGAAGAGTGACCAGAAAAAAGCCATTGCTTAATGAAAAAAATAAGCAAACACGTTTGGTGTTTTGTGCCAAATGGCATGTGGGAGACTCCCCACACATATGAAAGAAGGTACTCTGGTCAGATGAGACTAAACTTGAACTTTTTGGCCATCAAGGAAAATGCTATGTCTGGCTCAAACCCAACACCTCACATTACCCCGAGAACACCATCCCCACAGTGAAGCATGGTGGTGGCAGCATCATGCTGTGGGGATGTTTTCATCGGCAGGGACTGGGAAACTGGTAATAATTGAAGGAATGATGGATGGCGCTAAATACAGGGAAATTCTTGAGGGAAACCTGTTGCTGTTCCCCAGAGATTTGAGACTGGGACGGAGGTTCACCTTCCAGCAGGACAATGACCCTAAGAATACTGCTAAAGCAACACTCGAGTGGTTTAAGGGGAAACATTTAAATGTCTTGGAATGGCCTAGTCAACGCCCAGACCTCAATACAATTGAGAATCTGTGGTATGACTTAAGGATTGCTGTACACCAGCGGAACCCATCCAACTTGAAGGAGCTGAAGCAGTTTTGCCTTGAAGAATGGGCAAAAATCCCAGTGGCTAGATATGCCAAGCTTATAGAGACATACCCCAAGAGACTTGAAGCTGTAATTGCTGCAAAAGGTGGCTCTACAAAGTATTGACTTTGGGGGTGGTGAATAGTTATGCAAGCTCAAGTTTTAAATTTTTTTGTCTTATTTCTTGTTTGTTTCACAATAAAAAATCATTTGCATCTTCAAAGTGGTAGGCATGTTGTGTAAATCAAATAATACAAACTCCCCCTAAAATCTATTTTAATTCCAGGTTGTAAGGCAACAAAATAGGAAAAATGCTAAGGGGGTGAATACTCGAAGCCATTGTATTTCTATGTGCATTTGGTCATGTCGCCCAAAAAGTCACATATTGCAACTTTAAGGAGCATCAGATACTGTTGAAAGTTCTACCAATGGCATGCCCATGTTTTTGTGAGAAATTACACTGGTCACTCAAAACCTGTGCTGGGATTAGTTACATATTACTCGTTACACTTTACAATATTACTTTGCGTTACTTTCATGAACATTTTTTTAAAACACAGTTTGTTTGACTATCGGAGGAAGCAAGGAGAGCCTCGCACACTCTACCAAAGATAGGCTACTTCATCAGTAGTTTCTCCTTTCATCTGTGGCACTGCTTTCCTGTGCTAGTCTGCAAGTGCTGCACTATCATATGGGCTGCTCAATTAGCCATATATACTGTAAGCCAAACATTGGTTTGGTTATAGACCGTACCTACACTGACCAATAGAGATGTGTAGAGGGCCCACTTTCCACTAGACTGGAAAGCCCTCTATAGGCTTTGCTATCACAGAAGTGATCAATGGCAAAGATCAGAGGTGTGCCTTCTATATATTTTTATGGAGGCAGCTTTCAAGACATTTCTCCAAACAGCGGTTCTTCGCTCGCTCAATAACTAAATGAAGAAACAGGTCGAGACCGGATCATGGAAACACAGGCCCAGTAGAGATATGATTCTGAAAGTAGCGCACATGTTAGTTGACAAAGTATCTCAAATAATATTACCCTATTTGAAAAATGAAAGTGGTATTTTGCTCCGCTGCTCATAAAGTAATCTGTTTCCATAACATGCAAAAAAATACTTACCCAATGATTAGTAACTGCTTTATAAGGACCTATATTAAACATTTGATGAATGATCTTATGAGTCATTATTAAATACTTTGAAAGTTGATAATAAATGTGTGAATATCTAGGTTGCTAACCTTTACAATTGTGGTAGTAATGATTAATACATTATGAATAAACTATGTACTAATCCATTATAAATGCTTTATTACATGGAGGTATTATAAAGTTGTACCATTGTATCTTAAGATTTGTAAGATTTCCAAAAATATTTATTAGATTCTATTATTGTCAGACTTTCCCATTATCAGACTTTCCCATTATCAGACTTTCCCATATATTATATTTTTGTATGCACTGATGGAATGGCCATAATCATTGAAGGCAGGCAGGGTTGACATGACAACCTTTTCTTGTGTGAGTGCAGAGAGTTCAGTGGGGCTGGCCCAGGGGGAGTGTCCTAGGGCAGCCGTGCTGCTCAGGTTGATCTGGCACAACAATAAATCACACTGACAGCTAGGATAGCTATATGATAGGCTGCCAATGGGGTCTGTGAGGAAGCTGCTGATCCAACACATCCCTGGGCTAACCTAGCCACCGATGGGGGACATCCCAACACAGGAGCCACGGCCCCGGAAGCATGAACCTCTTCAGGAGCCTTCTCAGAATGGGATTCAGCACACAGGGTAGCAAGAAAGGCATAGAAGGATAGATATATCAATATATTGCTATGCGTTTACATAAGAGCGTTCTGATATGTGTGTGTGTGTGTGTGTGTGTGTGTGTGTGTGTGTGTGTGTGTGTGTGTGTGTGTGTGTGTGTGTGTGGCAGTAATATCATTGCTTTAATTGGCTATAAGTACAAATACAGAGTGAATCAATCAAATATAAGAATTCCATGTATATTGACAAACCTCTATCAACCTTAATACTACAGAAGTCTTTTTCCTATGCCAAACCAAGCCACCAAGGAATATTGATCAAGTTCCCTCGGTCTTCAGTTACCTTGAGAGCGGTTGATTGGCCCAGAGAGTGAACAACCTACGATTTGGGTTTGTTTACTTAGAAACAGCCACCTCCGGCTAGCATTAGCATTGCTGAATGAAAAAGAAGAGACAAAGGACCTTTTAAACTCATAAACAATTCACCCACCGGCTATTGTAAAGGGGTTGTTTTTCATCCTTTGCATTCATGGCCCTTTATCCATGTGACAGTTTTGAAGCTGGGCATAAAGGTTCGGCGGAAATAAATAAATACTTTCAGCTTTACAAACACTGCAAGATGTTTTTTTCTTTGCCACCACTGCCGTCCAGATGCTATTAACATGAATCTGTATTGTAAAGTGGAGCTCCAAGGCCACTGTGCTGTGGCAGTGAAACAAGGAAATCCTTCACTACTGGTAAGGTATTGCTCTGAGAAGAAGGAACTAGAAAATGTCACAAAAGACTAGCCTTGGGAAGCAATTAAAACTAAGTGGGTTATGTTTTATATCTCTTTTATGTGGAGCCTAATAATTATCTTTAGCAAATTATGACTTTCCACCTAACTCTGAATCAAATTACAGGAACACTTCCCATTAACACATAACTTTAATTTACAAGAACAAAAAAATTATATTTGTCACCCCTGCTCCCACTCTCTCACCCTGGCACTCGGGGGCGCCTGGCTGCCCAACACTGCGCACTCCTGCCACCATCATTACGCACACCTGCTTCCCTCGTCACGCGCATCAGCAAATTATTTGACTCACCTGGACTCAATCACCTGTTTTATTACCTCCCCTATATTTGTCAGTTCCCCAGCTCTGTTCCCACGCTGCTGCATGAATTGTCATATGTCATTATGTTACCCGGTGCTGACGCTGTTCCTGTCCTGTTCTACATCTGTTCCAAACTAAATGTTGACTCCCCGTACCTGCATCTCGTCTCCAGCGTTGGTCTTACAATATCCTCATCATGTTTACTAAGTACCTGGCTGTCATTTGAAATACATTTCTAACTTGTTTAGTGCATTACAGCAAATGTGCATGTCCTAACAGAGACGCAATCAAATTTCATTCTAATTTTACAACACTTCATCATAGAAAGATTCCTCATTTGCAGCTCAGCATAAGAGTACTTCTTCAGAAGACTGATATTTTCTAAATGAGATGCAGAGAAACTTCCAAAAAGATGGACAAAGAAACATGGGGATTTGCGGCGGTGGAATGCAACACACTGGTAGGGGAGGTCTCTATACCTTGCCTACAAAGACTTGGAAATGACTCCAAGTTTGTTGAGGAGATGTGACCTTGGGTTCTATGTCCTCCATTATAAAGCTGTGTATGTAAGATGGCATGCAATTATCCGGAAGCATTCCATATTCAGATATGCATGGCAGCTGAACCATGAAGCTGACCCATGGCTGTTATATTTTCCATGGTTGCTGTTGCTCCATCTCCTTTCCTGATGCTTGTGATATCCCTTGGTGTATTTGTTTTGTTACTTATGAATACATTGCAAATGCTTATTCCAGCAGCGGTAGAATTCTTTCAATATTACTAAGCTGAGTAAAAGCTGTCTGACTTGATCAAATATACTGCCTACAGTCTTTTGTTTTCTCCTCCTCTCTGGGCTTCTCATGAAAGTGAGGTAGAGTAGGGCGACTGAGAAACCAACACAAAAGAGGGTTTATCTTTCATCTGGCGCCTACATATTTTATATACAATGTATATGTAATGTATGTTTATTGTCATTATTATTTCACATTCTGTAGGCTGAGGAAATTACTTGAAATGGCCATTCGCAATTTCTTTATTGATTGGATTTTCTCAAATTGTTTTGTTGATGTCTTCACAGAGCATTTCATAATTTATTTTTATTTTACCTTTATTTAACTAGGCAAGTCAGTTAAGAAAAAATTCTTATTTTCAATGACGGCCTAGGAACAGTGGGTTAACTGCCTGTTCAGGGGCAGAACGACAGATTTGTACCTTGTCAGCTTGGGGGTTTGAACTTGCAACCGTCCGGTTACTAGTCCAACGCTCTAACCACTAGGCTACCCTGCCGCTGGGTGATTCTTACGAACATGGTATTACTCTTTGTAAATGGTAAAATTTTGAAAATATATATATTTTTTTGTAACGTATAATATACCATCTCAAATCGTTGTCTATGTTAAATTAAACATCTCAAATATTTATATTTAATGATTTAAAAAACAAACATTTTCCAAGATCAAGTACAAAAAAATTTCATTACTATAACACTTGTAAAGTTAGAAAAAACATTGGTTAAAATGTGGTTAAATTGTTTAATTGCCTAAAATACACGACTTATTACAAGATATTTAATTAAAAATAACATTTATTAGAATTAGTATATTTTAATTTTAATCAGCTCTCATTATCATAATATTACACAGTTAAGGTAATTATAATCTAAAATGGTTAAATGGGGTGTACGAGGACAATTATCAAATTTAAACATAATATTACACAGTTAAGGTAATTATAATCTAAAATGGTTAAATGGGGTGTACGAGGACAATTATCAAATTTAAACATAATATTACACAGTTAAGGTAATTATAATCTAAAATGGTTAAATGGGGTGTACGAGGACAATTATCAAATTTAAACATAATATGTACCATTTTAAACAAACATTTCATTGGTTTTAATTAAGTACAGCATGTTAGTTATTTTTATAAATTAAATGCATGTAAAGTCCTACAAAATTGATCACAACGCATTACGGTAATGAGATTTTGAGAAAACGTTTTATATAAAAAACACAAAAATAAGATTCAAGCCCAAAACAAGTTAAAGAAGCAGAAGCCAAGCACAGTGAGTTTTCCCTTAAGGAAAAAAACATGGATTTCACATGTGATCACGTGATTTTATGTGAAGTTAACGTGAAAACATGATGTCAAATAAATGCAACATTCTAACCGGGCCCAGCTCCATGAGGGAGCAAAGGGGGCTTAGCCACCTCAGTTGAAACTTCTGCTCCCTCAGTTTTAGGGTGTGGTCAAGTTTACCATTGAAGATGCTTCACTCAACTCTGCCTCACGCCCCAACACTACAGAGTTTAGTTAGCTTCATAGCTAGCTGTAAAAAGTGTTAGTGTTATTAGCTTTGTCCTATTTAGCTAGCTCAAACCAGATAATCTGCCACTGCCATGGTCAATATCAGAAATTGGCTTCGCCAAAGTACCCAAAAGGAGAAGGAGAGTGATGAGCAGCAGCAGCAGTATCAAACCAACGAGGCCGCCACCAAGCCCACCGGCGATGATGCTGCCGAGCTCTAGCTAGCTCTGCATGCAGAGCCTACCCACCCTACCTTCCACAAGCGCCGACAGGATAATGGTTCCACAGCCCCCTCCACTTCCGGCTGTTCCAGCCAAAGTTATCCTAATATCCTACCCTAGCTGCAGGTTTTCTGTCCAAAAACGTTAATTTAATAGCAACTGGTTCATAGGAAGAGAGAGGCTGGAATACTCGGTTACTGTAGATGCAGCAATTTTTCCAGTAATTTCAGCAAAAATCAAGGTTATGGAATGGAATGGAATGAAAAACATCCCCACAGCATGGTGATGGCAGCATCATGGGATGGTGCCAGGTTTCCTCCAGATGTGACCCTTGGCATTCAGGCTTGTTTCTCATGGTCTGAGAGTCCTTTAGGTGCCTCTAAGCGGGCTGTCATGTGCCTTTTACTGAGGAGTGGCTTCCATCTGGCCACTCTACCATAAAAGCCCAATTGGTGGAGTGCTGCAGAGATGGTTATCCTTCTGGAAGGTTCTCCCATCTCCACAGAGGAACTCTAGAGCTCTGTCAGAGTGACCATCGGGTTCTTGGTCACCTCCCTGAACAAGGCCCTTCTCTCCCGATTGCTCAGCTTTGCCAGGCAGCCAACTCTAGGCAGAGTCTTTGTGGTTCCAAACATCTTTCATTTAACAATGATGGAGGACAGTGTGTCCTTGGGGACCTTCAATGCTGCAGACATTATTTGGTACCCTTCCCCAAATCTGTGCCTTGAAACAATCCTGTCTCGGAGCTCTGTAGACAATTCCTTCGACCTCATGGCTTGGTTTTTGCTCTGACATGCACTGTCAACTGTGGGACCTTAAATAGACAGTTGTGTGCCTTTCCAAATCATGTCCAATCAATTGAATTTATCGCAGGTGGACTCCAATCAAGTTGTAGAAACATCTCAAGGATGATCAATGGAAACAGGATGCACCTGAGCTCAGTTTCGAGTCTCATAGCAAAGGGTCTGAATACTTATGTAAATAAGGTATTTCTGTTTGTTTTTTTAAAATACATTTGCAACAATTTCTAAAAACCTGTTTTCGCTTTGACGTTATAGGGTATTGTGTGTATATTGATTAGAAAAAAATAAGAATATGGCGATGCAGTGCCTTAGTGTGCTGCGCCACTCTTTTTGCACCGTGCTCAGTGTTCTGTCACTCATGGGGACACTAAGTCACTGCCAAATCTAAGGGTAAGGCTCGAAAATGCAAGCCCCTTGAGTGCTGTCATAGTTACATTAGAAGTGTCGATCCAAGAAGGATCAAGGTCATTGGTCACAGATAAAACGACATCAAAATCACATTATATCTACAGTAGCTATGATTGGACTGATACTTCCAAAATCAAGTCGATAGTTTACTGGCAAATCCTTTTTAATCCTTGTCATATGAAGAGAAATAATGAAGAGAAATTATAGATAAAACGTATCGGTGCTCATCGGCCATTATGCAACATGTTGGAAATCGCAAATTCAACAGTGAGTGGTTTGGAAGGAATCAGTGGCTAACTGCAAGCATTGCAAAAAAGTCACTAGCCTACTATTCAGTGGAGTGGGTGTGTGGTCCCAAATCTGGGTTTTAGGGCCTCTTTTCCAAGCTTAAAATGATAAACATTCAACATTGGCCATGTTGTCAATCTATTATGATATCTGCCGCGCTCAAACTGGAACTGGGAAATCTAACTTCAATGAGTTCACGACCACTGGGAACT